>NC_089795.1:5161219-5194996 GCF_040412425.1 Macrobrachium rosenbergii | reverse complement strand
CACGTGGAAGAAACTGCCCTCGGAAATCGCAAGTCATCCACGGACCGCCTTCTCCGAGCCCTCAGAAAATCTGCTAAGGTAAAGTGCCTGGAAGAGCCCTTTCAGTCACGCTTTTGTCTCGTAATATTTGCTTAAAGAGAAGTCAGAAATCACCCTTGTCTAATGTCCGTGCCTCATGCATCGGCAGTATTAAGTCTTTATTACTCCTTTGGCACCATCAGTGCAGCCTCGAATTCATTATTCCTTTGTCTATTTCATTACTGGCGTATAATGTGCATATCTCTCATTTCAGAGGGACCCTATTTCGTGGAAGCTTCTCGGACTGTGTCTGGAATTCTCCAGTTTCATTTAATCCCGTGAATCCCTTCAGGATCAGGAATCTACTGAGTTCCTCTCCGTACTGATGTCATTTATGTAAATACCTCCTTTAAATTTGCCCACGTGTTTTACGTAATATTTCCCTCAGTAACAAGAGCCCTATGCTCGTATGAAATTCTCCTTTGTTTTCCTTTTTTACTGCCTTCCTGTACCCACGAAGTCAGAATCACAAGGCTAAATTACCTTAAATTGCTACCTGTCTCACAGACATATTTCAAACTAAAACCAATGAAAAACGCAAGATATATAAATATATATATATATATATATATATATATATATATATATATATATATATATATATATATATATATATATACATATATATATATATATATATATATAGTATATATATATATATATATATACATATATTACTATAGACAGAGCATATATATATAAATATATAAATATATATATATATATATATATATATAGGTCCTGACTGGTTTATATATATATATATATATACTTTATTTCCAAGCCACGGGTGTAGGTCTGACTGGACTTTGGTTTGCCATTGACGAAGGACTTGAGTTGCAGTATGAGAAGTCACAAACATATATACTACAAGAACAATACTGACGAACATACACAACCGTTAGAGACTACATATCCCCACTCAGGCCGTTGTCGAGGAGGAGTGGCCTTTAAAACTCATTTGGCTAAAAATCACAATATACTCTCAGGGGACAAATGCTGATGAACAGTGATAATAATCATATATATATATATATATATATATATATATATATATATATATATATATATATATATATATGAGAATATATAATATATCTATATATATATAATTTTTATATATTAATAAAATCGTCAGGAGTGAGAACAATAATAGAATTTATAAAATCGTAATAGAATATGCAACTTAAATGCACTGATCTGATTTTGATGCAGATTACTGATGTTACTCAGGCACTGACCATAGCCCAGACTGCGCCAGCCTGTTTTCATATTACCATGAATTCATCCATATTAACTAAAGAGTAAATCTACTGCATCACGATCCTGAAAAGAACGCGCAGGTCTGAGTCTGGGCCGGTAACTTAATGAGCTCGAGTGACCACCAAACCTTGACCAGGCTCGGGCTAAGCCAACCCAGGCCGAAGAATTGGCTTCAAAATGAAACCTAAAATATGTCCCTCTGTTTCTATTTTTCCTTTGTCCTGTCTCTAGTGACTTCTTTGGTAGATACTAATCTGTAATATATGTAGGATTCCAAGAAATAAATATCAGTTGTCTTTCGCAGTGCCTGTTTCACAAAGATTTCTTCTTGATATAAACGTTAGTGTGAAACCTTTTTTCCTGTTCAAATACTGTGTTAAAATATTGTCAGCGTAATGACGAACAACTGCTCAGTTTTGGCTGCTTTTACACAAAAAGGAAAGTCAAGTCTTTGGGTTCAGACATATGTTTCTTTCATTTTCCGAGAAATTAAAGCTTAAGAGACGCTTGGACACAGGCATGTCGATGACCTGATGAACTTAATCCAGATCATGCTAAGTTTTGCTCTGTGCATTTTTGCAAGGATGACATTGCCCACGACATGAAATCACGTCTCCTGGGAATAAATGAAACAAAGAATCAACAGATATTAAAGAAGGATGCTGTTCCAACTCTTTTCATGCTAAAATAATAATTCTTGTTCGTTAATATGACGAGAGAAAATAAAATTTCACAAAAATATCGCATGCTTGACTAAGAAAAATAGTAAATTTTGATTAAATGTCACGTTTTGTGCAACGTTAATTTTGATTTTTTTCTGTTTTAGTATTTTATGTAAATCACAGTTTAAAACCGAGCCAAGACTGTTAGAGACCTTTATATAGAGAAACTAAAACCTAGCTTGAATATAGATATCTTTGCCTTCAGTATTTTAATTTTGAAATAATCTTTATAATTTTGATATGTTGATTGTGTTCATTTTACGTTTTTAGGATATTAATGAATTGGATTTTAGTTTACACGGAACCTGAAGATGGACAGCTGTCCTAAACGCTGTCTGAATAAAGGAAATAGGAGAACACTGTTTTTTTTTTTTTTTTTTTTTGGTGTTGTAGTTCCTCATCCGATTAAGATTTCCCTCATTTGAATATTACATTACTACAATCAATCGGCACTGGAAAACTATTTGCAAGTTTCGTTTGGGGAGTACAGTACCCCTACTCTCTCATGGTTAAAACAGAAGGCGCGAAAAGTGTAGGTGTGACACGAGTATATTTCTGACATTTTTAGAATATAGCGGCCGAAGTTGGAACAAGCATCCTATAATTGACTGATTAACTCATGAACTAGCAGTTATAACCAACCAAAAATTGGAGACAGGAATTAAGTCATCAAAGTTCTCACTTTGCCTTCATCACGAGCAGAGGCAGCTTCTTCCTTCGAAAATGAAAAATAAAAATTTGTTGCTTTGTTCAAAAGTTCATCAGGAAAAAACTAAAAATTATGGAACACTTACTCGTGTGATGCCGCCTAAAAAAACTTTATCTTAAGTAGGAAATTGATTGCAACAGTCAATCGCTGCTGCCCTGTTTTTCAACTTTCACTTAAAAATGAGATAAAAGAAAATTTAAAATATAATTTCCGTTTTTATATTTATATTTAGCTTTTATATGGGAATGATTTATGCAAAGCAAAGTATAAATAATTCTACTTTAATATTTTTCTAATTCGGTCAGTTCAGTTACCGGACGAAATCCGTATATTTAAAATATAGAAACAGAGACAATCTTCGCCGCTGTTTTTTGCTTTTAGAAATATTTCGAAAAATTTTCAACTGCCTTTCTTCTGACAGTCGTGAAATAGACAACATTCAGTGTTTCCCTGTGTTGATGTCCGTTATGAAAATTCAGTTACTCTTAGATTCATGTATTTAAATGAAAACTATGTATGTATAGTATGATCGAAAACTCCATGTAACCAAGAAAGGCACACGTACATGAATGGAAATATAAGGAATGAAGGTAAAATTTTGGGTTATTCTCACCACTACTTAGGATGATTATGCATTTTGTTGATAACTTTTTCGAAATTAGGGGAAAAAAGGATTTTGCTCAAGAGTTTCATCAAAATTTCTTCATGAAAACATTCGCAGTCCAGCAGAATTCAGTTTAAGCGGTTTTTCACCTTTTGATATTACAAGAAAAATAAACTGGTGGATTCTATGTTTTGTTCTGAAAATTATTTTCTCATACTTTTCATCCAGGCAGATGATTAAGAAAGTCCATTGATGTCACGGTGCTTTCGGAGTATATTCAGGAACCATCACTAATTGACAGAAAACCATGTGCAAGATATAACAGAACATCATCAGTTGCTTTTTATTAATTTCTGTGAAAGCTGATGCCAACGTAAACGAAATATCCTCAGATTTATCTTTTATTATTTGTATGTCGAACCCAAAGTGTTTTGTGTAAAAGCAGCCAAAATAGTTGTTGTCAACGTGACAATATTTTAACACAGTAAATGAGGAAAAAAGGTTTCACACTAACGTTTATTCAAGAAGAAATGAAACAGAGCGAAAGACATCTTATATTTTTTCTTGGATTATATATTCAGATTGTATCTTCACTAGAGACAGACAAAGGAAAATAGACATACTGATTGACACTGTTGGAAACATAATCAGATGTTTGAATTATGGGATCTCATTTTCAGATTGATATTTATTCAAGTTGCAATGAGCAATGAACATTCCCCAGTCTAAACAATAAATATTTGTTGCATGTTTACATGTTAATTCCATCATTTCGAAAAGACTTCTTTCCTTTTCGAGAATGATGATTTAATGCATGAGCATTGAACATGCAAAGATATTTGTTTGTACATGTTATTGTTTAGATCAAATCATGTGTACATGTATCTTGAACATTGTTAAAAACTGTTAATAACTAATAAATTAAGTAAAAATATTTTCAGATCCTATGAATTTTAAAGGATAAATGAAAGATCCGCATCCCTGTAATACAGTAAATTAACTGCAAACATCTGAAGTTAAGAGGTATATTTCCAACAGTTCAAGTCATTCATCAATATGTTAGTCAGAGAACTAGTTATAGGGTTTTCTTACAATGTTTTTTTCTGTATTTGTGGCGTGTTTTTCATCTAAAGGAGAAGAAGCAGAAAGGTTGAGTGCCACACTCCACCATGTGCATTTCTCTAAATGTAAATTACCACGCATATGTACGTGCAAAAAGAGATAGATAAAGAAAGAAACTGACGTTGTAAACTTGGGCTGTGATACAGCATTGCTGAATCTAATAAAGTAATCTTCAGGATACCGAGAAATGATTACATATGCTAGAAATGTGCCTCGTAGTCGATGGGAGCAAGTGCACTGAATTTGGAACAATGTATTGAATCATGCATTGGCATTTACGTTACTCATAGAAAAATGAGATACCTGGATTATTCAAGAACGAAAGTTACCATCATTTATGTTCAATGGCCCGA
Source organism: Macrobrachium rosenbergii (assembly GCF_040412425.1). NCBI lineage: Eukaryota > Metazoa > Arthropoda > Malacostraca > Decapoda > Palaemonidae > Macrobrachium > Macrobrachium rosenbergii. The sequence continues at coordinate 5,190,145 of NC_089795.1, read as the reverse complement.
GTGACGCACAACCACCTTAAAATCTACGCCCACGGAAATAAATCAAGAAACTACTCATTATTTCTTTATGAAGAAAGCGGCACTTCCGTACTACAGTAAAAGAATAAGAAATTGTTGAAAATCCTCAGACTGATTATCTTACAAATAATTAGGATACAACTGGAATTTACAATAATTGTTCAAGGAAAATATCTAGTCACAAAATGAAAGGAAAATCAAAAGGAAATATAGAGAATGGCGGAAGAGCTCACTGCAAATAAACTCAACCAGCTTATCCAAGAACGGTTATAGGCTTTTTCCATTAAAATGATATCAGTCACTATATCGTTGTGTTTTAAATGTCCCGTAAAAACACTGACACTGAGGATGGCTCTCATCTATGAATATTGTTTATGTATAATTTTGGAATAATAAAAATTTAATTTTGAATCTACTCTTTCGATGGCGTTGAAAAATCTTTTCCATAAGACTATAATCATGTAAATCTCTCTCTCTCTCTCTCTCTCTCTCTCTCTCTCTCTCTCTCTCTCTCTCTCTCTCTCTCTTCTCTCATCTCATAACAGAATCTTGAACTTCCCTCACTTCATTAGCTTTAAGAGGTCCTTAATCTTGAGAGGCTATTCATAAACGCAATTATTTTCAACTAATATGTTTTACTTGTAAGTCTTGACTTGCATGAATGATAAATGACAAAACAATTAAGAGGTTTTAAATGAATGAATACTTAGACGACGGATCAATTAGAATATATGGCAGCTTATGCAATTATTCTTGATGAAATACTTGACCATGAAGTTCTCCTTACAGAAGAACTGCAGCCTGAGGTTATGTAATGCTGCATTGAATATTGCGTAAGAAATGAAGAGATTGATAATGAAGTATTGTCCAGTATGGAATGTCATTAAAATTGATATGAATCCGTTCGCTTTTGAAATTAGTGAAAATTTCGTAACAGATTTTGTTGATATGGTGCGCAATGTCAATTTGCCTAAATGCTAATGGTTTCGAAGACTATTTACTATATTACTGGAAGCTTACGTGGAATTTCATCATCAGTCACATAATCCCTTCATCTATCTCTCTCTCTCTAGTCTCACACACAAGCGCACAAAGAAACATTAACTTTAATGAATTTATGAATGAATAAACTTATATGTTTTACAGAGTATCAAGAGATCACCATAGTGAGAGAAATCAAATTGATAAACAAGTTTCTCTTTACAGAAGAAAGGTATTATATACTTTGAGATCCCATTGTCCAATAAACCGAGTTTTTTTTCTTTCAAGGTGATTATTTAGCAGCTAATCTTAAAGTTAGCTAGCACACGAGGTGGTGGTTAGCTGCAGAATCTTGTCCCAAAATATATGGTGAGCATTATATTAAAAGGCAATCACATTATCTCAATAATAACCCGCTGTTTTGGAATGGCCCAAATATCTGACAGGACAATTCACGTGATCAATATATTCTCAATTCCGAATGTGAACTTGCTTTTGATTTTATTTTCTTCAATATTCCATTACGGATGCAATGTTCCCTTTGAGTCATCAGATAGGACTTAAGTATAGAATATATGAAAATTCGAGATTCATGAAAACGCTCACATACACAATAAAGATTCTTGGCCATTCGTCGGCTAATGCGTTACGTAACAAATGGATATTCTAGCATCGACGAGAATAATCTTTTAACTGGCTGTATTAGAATGCGTATTTCAAAATTACTTTTCAGCTATTCCTATGATGAGTTCGATTTACATATAATATATATATATATATATATATATATATATATATATATATATATATATATATATATATATATATATATATATATATATATATATATATATATATATATATATATATATATATATATATATATATATATATATATATATATATATATATATATATATATATATATATATATATAATGTTGTAGAATTCTAGGCCTTCTGCCATTTTAGATAAAACACCTTTTGATAAAATAAAAAGAACTGCAGAACTACAGTGTAAACGAAGTGTGTGGAGGTAGTTTTCAAGCTGAGAAGGAAGGAAATGCCCCAGTTCTTTGTTTCACACCGCTGTCAATTCTTTCCATTACCTGCCACTCCTTAGTGTCTTCCTTTCTAACCCCTTGTTGCTGACTTTGTACTGGGAAATTCTCTGTTCCAGATCATACTGGCACAAACTAGAATAAACTTGTTCCCCAACACAGTTCATGTGTCCTAGGAGTGGTTGGCCAATGCCCTGAGAAGGGAAAAGCAGGAGATGTTGGCTGAGAGCTAAGGAGGAAACATCTCCTGAGAGCTGAGATAGCGCTTAAACTTGCGAAGTGCCCCTCACCACCCCTCCCCCGGGCTGCCTAATATAATACCATGCCCCTAACTACTACCACAGTGGAAGCATCCATATGAAGGGCTAACTGGAAGTCATATATACTGTATTTGCTCTCTAGCTACAAGAGCATATCATAAGTCAGGCAAGTCTGATAGGGGATTTTCATCCATTCTACTTTCTGAAATTCTCTCATCTTCCCATCTCAAAGTTTTCCTTTCTTGCATATCTCTTATGTCTAGCATTTTCAGTGATGTAACCTCCTTTGCTTGATAAGTTACATTTGCTAAATTTGAGAAGTGAAACTAAGTACCTCTTCCAGCCTTAGGCTTTGTTCATTTTCATTTGATAGGCCTGTATGTTAATTTTAAAATCCAAAAGTGCCCCTCTCTGCATTTCAGAAGATGCTGTTGCGTGCAATTGAAATCTGCATTGCCATACCCTGTTCCCAGTTCTCCACCATGCTACATCCACCTGTTTCCAACTTTGAAATTAATTGTACTTAATTTTGGATGCCCTTTCCTTATAATTCATTGGTACTTGGATCTATCTTACCCATGTAATTTGAATGTACTGTAATTAATTATGTTTTCCCCTGCAATTTGTCCATAATTAATTAGAGCCCTTTTGTAAATTAATTGTACTTAATTTTCGAAACTGCTCTTTGTAAAGAATTAACCTCTAAATTTTTATGGTCCAGGTCTCACTATGACCTTCCACTTCATCTCTCTTGCATTTACAAGTAGTGAGTGACTTTATCTCAAAGCAAGGATAACTGTAATTTTATCATTGTCCCGGCTCCTCACTTGTAACATTGGCTGACCATGCCAGCATTAATCCCATTCTTGTATTGGTGATTCTGAAATGAACTATAACGTAAATATCCCCATGGCAACTTGAAACACAGAATGGAGCAGAGTAATTTTGCTTTCACAAATTTTGTAAATCAGATAGGAATAGCGTAGTCTGATGATTTCTCGCAAGTCATGGTAGAATCTGAGTTGATAAACGTATGATCACCTGACGAACTGTGACTAGAGTTCAATAGGGTATCAGTGTGACAATTTTCCGGAGTGGCAAGATTAGATTTTTTACTAAAGCACGTGCTTTATGCTCTATGCTTTGTGTTGTTTTACGAACTTTAGTGTTCATGCATACATAAAGGAAAAATTTAAGGCAGCATGTTCGAAGCTAGCTGCCATTTTGTCAAGTGTCAGGATAAAACTGCATTCCATTGTGTCGTCTGCAGGAATTTTGTGAGTTAGCTCAGGCTTTATTTTAGCTAGAACGTTTTTCGCATGTTCTGATGCATTTTGCATGATTCTTTAGCCTTTGATAGATAATTAGGTGTTAGTTAGCTTTGTGATATGTTTGTGATGCATGTCCTGAAATAAAGCCTTGCTCCCAAAGTACTCCAGTGATTTGGCAGTCACTTCACCGCTAAATCGTCATTGTTGTTAATGGCATGTGCGTCTTTGTGAGTGAGGAACCTTGTGTCCAAAAATTAGGGTTTGTGAGATTACCTGGTCTAAATGGATTTTTATGGTATTTTCTAAATGTTTTGAGCATGGGGATTCAAAAAAGCAGTGTTCCATTTTATGCAAAAATTTTCAAGGCCACCATCTTGGTTTACATTATGGCTACCACTGTAAACTGAAAATTAGCTGTATTTCTCCCATTATGATAGCTGCATGCATAATTTCAGCTACTAACCTAATAATTTTGACACTAGATAACTCAGTGAATATATCTTTAGCACATAATAATGGCTGCCATATTGATTTATAAGGTGCATATATTTAAATCAAAAATTTTATTTAAAAATCTAAATAATTTTGAAAAATAAAACATGCAAGTAAACACACAAAATATTAAGCAAATAGTTCCTAATCTTTTAATCTTTAACAAAATATAAATCAAAAGTTCCTTATTTTTTTTTTTTTTTATCAAGTGAATTATGTCTATAATTATCATGGCAACTCAAGTTGCTTATAAAATGGATCTTCCTTACTGCGTAGACCTGTCATAAGAGTTATATAAACATAATGCAAAAATTTTGGAGAACATCATTTGCATTTTCTAATAACAATAATAAAAACAGTATATTCTCCTCTTTTTTTTGTTAACCTAAAAACTATCCTCTGTAGGCATGTATAATGGTGTCTATACCCTACTCTACATGTACTCTATCTTCTAGTTCTTGGTCATCTGTCTCCTCTTGTATACAATAGTCACTATGTATATTTTTCTACAGCCGTATGCACTTGCAAAGAGGTGTGCACACAAGATTATCTTTTTCTTGGCAAGAACAGTTGCTTTAGCGTAACAAGATTATTTTTTTTTTTTTTTTGCATCCACATTTTACTAACTCCATTATGGTTTTAGGGGCTGGAAGATTTCAAGACATTGTTGGCTGGAATGATTCATTTTTTTTTGCCATCCTGAATTTTCTCTTGACTGAATCATTTGCTTAGCTTGACTGTAAGACTTATCTCGAGAACATATATAATTAACCTTTGGATGTATGGGGCAGCAATGCTGCATCTTGTAGGTGACAATTGTTCTCCTTCTTGTTCTTTTGACCTGAAGAGTATCCATCTTGTATCAAGAACATCACTTGTGCCTTTTGCGCATAAGGAACAAAGAAATTTTTCCACCTGTTGTACTTGTTGGGCAATTTTACCATCTGTTAACTCATTTGATATTGCAATGGTACCAAGGCTGGCAAATAAATATATGACAGGGTCATCTTCAGGTAACCCCAGATATGCCTGAATCCACCTTCATTTCCCAATACCAGGAAATTTGCCACCTAGTCAGCGCCTGAGTTTTGTATATCAGTCAGACCCCGGCATTTTTGGTTTTCTTGCTATTCTAACAATATCTGATGTATTGAGGTTATTTCAACTGTTAACAAATCAAACCACTATCAATGGCCCTGCTGTGTCATTTGCAAATTGAGTTAATAAAATTAGTACATCAGTGTCAGGGAATATATGATGACCTCTTTCTGTCTATTACGGAGGTATCAAGTGTAGTGGTGTAAATGTGTCTGCTTCCTCCTGGTTATGTTCTTTTTACAGATTCAGAAAACTGAAACCCCTCGTTGACACTAGCCAGAGTTCCCTTAACAACAACAACCTTCTTGCTGCTAATTTTGTATTTAATAATTAGTGCTTTCTCCAAACTCATCCGTCAGGGATGATTTGTTCTTGTTAGAAGACAGAAGATCTTTCACTGAGATGGGTAAGATCTTTGCCCCGGTTTTCTGGTGTGTTGATAGTGGAATCATTGCTGATAATGGCGTTTTTGGTTACTCAATTAAAGTTTTTGCTTGATTTGTGCTTAATTTGTCTAGTAGTGTCTTGTGAACTAGTTGTTGACTAGTCATATTGATTGCTGACTGTGCCTCCTCTTTCCTATGTCCTTCCAGTCGCAAGGAATGAGGCCCTGCAGTAGAACTTCTACAAGCATCCTCATCAGAAGAGGGTTCTTGTAATCCTGTAGTGAATTAGTTCCACTGAATTTCCAGTTTCGTGTCTGCAAGATTGCCTGCTTCAATATATTTGCAACTCTGAAGGCAATTTTCTACTGTTGATGCAGGATCACAATGCTTTTCAACAGCTTCCTTTAGTTCCAGTGTGGAAGTTATCATTTCCACTTTTTTAGAAGCAGGCTTAACAAATGTAGCTTCAGGAATTTGTTTGTGTATGATTTCTTTTAAATGCTTCTTATGATGCCACTTATCATGAATATCATTTAGTTCTAAAATAACTTCATATATGTCATTCAGGTCATTCATAGCCAAAGATTTATCCCCAGACATTAGATAACTAATCACCTTTTCTCTTTGTTCATTTTTGTTCAATTTTGTCAATATTTTTTATAGTTAGTTTGCATGTTCTCTCTGCTGAGCGAAAAGACTGATGGTATCGTATCTCTTGTGCTACGTCACCTGGATCAAAAAAGACTGGATAATTTGGATCATGTATTGAGTCATCATTTGTTTCTTCCTTTATTCAAATTAAAGTTTTACCTCTGTTATCAGTGAACACTTGATGTAAATCTTCACTATCAGCAACACATCTGTCTGGATTGAATATACTTTTTTGATTTTGGTATAGTTTTAAGTCTCTTTGGTCTGTTTATTACTAAACTTTCACTCTCTCTTTCTTTGGTATCGACTTTTTTCTTGGCTCAGGACTGGTTATACTAGTTCGATGCTTTAGCACGATCTTCAACTCTTCTAATATGTTGATTGTTGATCACAAGTTTTCTAAGCTGAATGGTAACGTACATTCTGTGGAGCATCTTCGGATAATCTCGACAACATCTCAGCCAATTACTTAAACTTTGTTTCGCCTAATTCTACTCGTCTTCTTGAACATATAACCATTTCTTTGATAGGGACTAACAACGGTTTCTCATCAGGAACTTGTCCCCCGGCACACTACATATGCATCCATGATGTCAGTCTTGTTAAACCTGTACAGAAAAATAGTAAATTTTATTATTTATGATAGATAAAACTGAATATAACCAGATCATATCGAGAAACGAAAGAAAATCCGATAGTCTCTATATTTTCATTCATGTTACCCCTGGAATTCAATAAAATAAGCATAAATGTGTGAAAAAAGCATTACTATCGTAATTATTGGGTCTGAAGAAACATATGATTAGGCATGAAAATCAAGTCTGTAGCTGACTTAATAAGTGTGATATGGTAGCCTTACTAGGTGTAATGGCGGCCATATTAAAATCCAATATGGCCGATTTTACTAGAGCGAAAGAAATGGAACCCTGTTTTTTTGCACACAGCACACCCAGAACAATCAGAAAAATGCAATGAAATCAGTTTAGCAAGCCTGTCTCTAAAAAAATTACATGAGGATCCCCACTATGTCTCAAACAGTTTTTTTCCCCTGTAGGATTTCTGAATTCTTAGTGTGTTGTTGTTGGTTCTATATGGGTTGTCCTGTCGTGGTTTTGGTTCTTGCTTTCATGATAAATTTTGAATAAGATCGTTTTCACACTACTACAACTCATAATAAAACGATATTCTGGTACAAAACTACATTTCAGACATGAGTAGATAATAGAAAGAAACGTGAGATAGAACTCATGAGATCAAATACTGTACTGTAGACAATAGGAAGAAATATAAAAAAAAACTCATAGGGTCAGATAAAGTAGAATATGGGAAGAAATGTTAGATAAAACGCATAAGTCAAATACGGTAGACAACAGGAAGAAATGTTAAATAAAACTCATAAGTCAAATGCGGTAGACAACAGGAAGAAATGTTAAATAAAACTCATAAGTCAAATATGGTAGACAACAGGAAGAAATGTTAAATAAAAATCATAAGGTCAGATACGGTAGAGTATGGTCAGAAATACTGAATAAAACTCATAAGTCAAATACGGTAGATAGTAGGAAGAAATGTTAAATAAAACTCATAAGGTCCAGTACTGCAGATAGTACTAAGAAAAGTTTTTAAGCAATGAAAGCAATGAAAACTAACATTATCACCATGTATTTTTTTTATTAGATGAACAACCATACGCAGTACAACATTTTGGCATTTTGTTGAATGACAGTAGTGCCGCTACGGTAAGACAAAAGGCCTACTGATTCAATAAAAATAGGTAAGTACTAATGTCTTCCTGCAATCACCAGCATAATTTGTAAACGAATGAGAATCAGTAGCCTGAGTCCTGACCTGGGATAAACAAGGTGTGGTGGTCTACTCTGACGTCACAATCCAAGATGCGCAGGGAGCGACTAATTTGTGCATCCTGTGGGTTGACCTCCCTTTCTTTGGACCTTGGCAGATACTAAACTGACACCCCCTGCATATCAGTAGACGGTGTAAGGTAGTGAAGACAGGCCTATCAAAGGATTATAATACACAAATAACAAAACGCTATAAAATAATACAGAAGCTTGTTTCCGTAATTAATTACAATAACCATATGAACACTTTAAGACAGATTTCGTTACCCATTTTATGTGCCTGTAGAGATTAACAATGATATTTATGTGCATGCACAATGATTTATACTTTGTTCATTTTTCATAGCAGATCGTATAATGAAATGCATATGAAATGATCTTCTCTCTCTCTCTCTCTCTCTCTCTCTCTCTCTCTCTCTCTCTCTCTCTCTCTCTCTCTCTCTCTCTCTCTCAGACATCAGTAATATGCACTCCTAAGTTAGGTTCACAATCTTTGGTTACCATGCACACAGCCATCGTGCGTCACTGGAGTCATAGAAAGGTTTTTTGATTCGAAAACTTGGCAATAAAATGCGAAGTTTCATCACTGACTTTTGGTCAAATCCCTCATTCTTTTGAACTGACTTATTGAGGAGTGAAGAATAGTTTTGTTCCCTCGACAATTTTTCCTTTTCTTTTTAAGGCTTAGAACTATTTTGTTTCTGCTGATGTGCTTGCAATGAACTCTTTTTATTTTAGTATTAGCAGTTGAATGTCGATGCACACTTCGAACAATTTTGAAGTATTTGTAAAAATCACAGAGGCCTTCAACTTTTCGGATTTCCCTCACACCTTGTAGATATGCTTATCACTAAACACATTTGATTTGGACGGGAAATATGGTATTGAATAAATCCCTCTTCCTATTTTCTGGGTTCGAACCGCACGTTCGTATCCCACTAGCTGGTGGAGGTCTGTTTTCCTCAAAGTACCTTTCGGAAAATGGCTGAAGTTACTTCTCAGACTTACCTCTATCTTGTCGTCTAATTTCTAATTATGACTTCTTCATGCTTCTGAGTTTTTTTCCAAAATTTCATCTTCATACTATTACTTCATCTTATTTATATTCAGGATCACTTACTGTACGCTTGCTGTCCAGCCACGCCAACTCCATCTTTTCACTGTCTAAAGCGCTGATTGATGTTAATTGCCTCAGTGTTTTACACTTTGAATCCGAAATTTCATGGTTCATCCTCTCATAATGTTCAGCACTACGAATTGGATCACAGGATGGGATTTCTTCACATTTTCTAGAAATCGACTCCTACCATGTTCTAGAAACAAATTTACACTATGTAGTTTAAGGCTTCATGTTTCTGAAATCGAATAAGTGAGGGTCTTCATAAGTTCAGAAATCGAATTCACTATGGGTTTAGGGTCTCCTTGTTTGCTTCAAAACCAAATCCCACTATAGGAGGTAGTGGGATTTGATTTTACAGGAGGCAGGGCCTCAACAAATGTTCCAGAAATTGAATCCCAAGAACTGAACAAGGATCTCCTCATGTTACAAAAATCAAATCTGACTACATTGTTAAGGTCCCCAATTTGTTCCAGATCTCGATTTTCATTGTGGGTTTTAGGGTCTTCTAAAATGTTCCAGAATCAGTTCCCACTATGGGAGATAGGGACTCAGCAGTTTTTTCCAAAATGGAATCCCAAGCTGGGGCAGGTGTTCCATAAATTGAATCTCACCACAAGGTTAAGAGTCATCCCTTATGTTCCAGATCACAATTTTTCAATACTCAGTTTTTGGGTCTTCTCATAGTTACAGAGGTTAATTCACACTATGGGAGGCAAATCTCCTCTATGATCACTGAAATAAAATTTCCGTACTGGCTAGGGTCTACTCTTATTTTCCAAGAATCAAATCTCACTGTAGGACGTTGGGTCTCTTCCTGTATTCCAGACATCTAAATCACCCTGGAGGTGGAGTCTCTTTAAGTTTCGTGAACTGAATCACTACATGAGTAGGGTCTCTTATACGATCCAGGAATCAAATTTCACCACAGGGGTTACGATCTCCTCATATTCTTTAGAAATCAAAATTCATTAGGGGGGGTTATGTTCTCCTCGGATGTTCCAGAATTCCAATCCCACTTTAAGGGTAGAATCTTCCAATATTTTCCGAAATTTAATTTTGCTGTAGGGGCAGGATCTCTCATGGGTTCCAGAAATAACAAAAACCCGCCTAGGACTAATGTCTTCTCATATATTCCAGATGTCAAATCCCAAAATGAGGTTTTGGGTCTCATGGTAGGTTCTATAGGTCAAATCTCACTACAGAAGGTAGAATTTTGTTACATATTCCGAAAATCAAAACACTAAGTGGGCTTGGGTCTCCCATTATGTTCCAGAAATCAATTTCTACTAAAGGGTTTAGGGTTTCCTCATATGTTCCAGATCTCAAGTTTTCTCTATGGGGTTTAGGATCTTATATGTTCCTGAAATCAAGACCCACTATGGGAGATAGTCTACTTATATGTTCCAGAAGTTTGAATTTCACTAATGGAGCCAGGGTCTCATCATATGCTCAAGATGTCGAGTCCTATTAAGATGGTTAGTGCCTCCTCATAAGTTCAAGAAATTATATTTCATTTTGGGGATACTAATATGTTCCAGAAATCATGTCTAACTATGAGGGTTAGTCTCCTCATATGTTCCAAAATGGAATTTTACTGCAGGCATTTAGGGTCTCTTTTATGTACTCCAGTAAATCAATCCCTTTAGGGTCTCCTTATGTGTTAAAGAAACTAAATTTCACTACGGGTTCAGAGCCTTCTGATGTGTTCCAAACCTAACCAAAACTACAAGAGGCAGGGTCTCTTCTCATGTTCCAGAATCTAATTTTACTATAGTTAGGATCTCCACATATGTTCCAAACATCGAATTTCACTATGAGATGTAGGAGTTCCTGGAGAGGTTTCAGAGATTAAATAACATAACACTGCAAAGGCAGAGTCTCTTCTTAAGTCTTAGAAATCGGATCCTCTACTCTATGTTCTAGATATCGAATTCCTCCACTGGAGGTAGAATCTCCTTATACATTCCAGACACTGAATTTCATTATAAGATATATATTTTGTGTCTTCATAAAATGGAATCCACTTTGGGGTTAGCCTTTTATAAGTTACAAAGATGGAATACTGTCACAGGGAGGTAGAGTCTCCTCATATTTTATAGAAATTAAATCCAGCTACCATGCTGGAGTCTCCTCATTTACCAAAGAAATCGAACCCTACTTCAGATATGTCTCCTCATATATTCCAGAAATGCATCCCCTACGAGCTTTGGGCTTGCCTCATATGTTCCAGAAATTTAATCCTACTATTAGAATACGGTCAGTACATATAATCCAGGGACTGAACCCTACTACTAGTCTCGTCATGTAACAGAAAATAAATTTAACTAGAGGGGGTTAGGATCTCTTCATATTTTAGAAGCTCTCTCTATGTAGGTTATGGTCTCCTCATATGTTCCAGAATTTGAATCTCACTATGGGTAATGGTCTCCTCTTATTTTCATGAAATCAGATTCAGTTTTTAAATACATGGCCTCCTCATGTGGTTCCTAAAAGCGTTATGGTTTCCTCATATGTTCTAGTACTCAAACCCCTACTGGAGGTTATGGCCACCCCATGTGGTACAGAAGTCTGATTTCACTATGGGTGATAAGGTCTCATATGGTCCAGAATATGAATTTAACTACAGGCAGTGTGAGTTTACAGTTTTATGAAATTTAGGCTGTCATTCCACTGTGCCATATTCAGCCACTTAGAGGGAGCAATAGTGTAGTGGTTAGATAGCAAGATAAGAAGATCCAAAACATAAGATGAATTTAGCTGGTCTGCTGGTATAGTGGTTAGTATTTGGACATGCCACTCCAGATGTCGCAGGTTCGCGTCTCCCTCCAGGGCGATGAAAAATCACTGGTTCTTTATCATGATCAGTTACTGCTGTAGTGTAGGGTCTGTGGTGGGAAGCTGAAACCAGCATTCTTTGGAATCTTGAATTTCAAGTCAACTGGGCCCTGTGTGCTTGTTCATCCGATTAGGTTTCATCTACTAAAATAATAATAATAATAATAATAATAATAATAATAATAATAATAATAATAATAATAATAATAATAATAATAATAATAATAATAATAATTTCAAGTATCTAAAGGTGGAAGTGGTAGAAAACCCTACAGTTACATTAAGAAATAATAGTTATCTAGGCTGGACTGCCAAGATTAAGGAGGAGGTGGAAAAGGAGGTAAAGTGGAAGACTAAAAACTATGTGTTGCAAACACCTTTTGGAAATGCCTACAGTGTACCACAAAAGGTGTATTGATGGCACCAAGCCCCTACAAGGACTATGAGACATGTTCCATAAATCACATCTCACTTGGCGATAGCGCGCCATCATACGTTCCAGAGATCGAACTCCACTAGAAGAGGTGGTATTTCTTCTTACATTCGGATATTAAATCACACCATGAAAGGTAGGGTGTCCTCTTATATTCCAAAACTGAACTTTACTACCATAGTTAGTGTCTCCTTAAACTTTCCAGAAATCAAATTTCACTTTAGAGGTAAGGCCCTCCTCATATGTTTCCTGAAATCAAACCCCATTTCAGGATATGATTTTCTTATATATTACACAAATGGAATTTCTCCACAGGTTTTAGCCAGTCCTCATAAATTCGAGAAATCAAATCCAACTACGAAAGGTAGTGTGTCCTCATATGTTCCAGAAACTGAATTCTGATACAGGATGAAGTGTGTTTCTCCTATGTTCCATGGGCTTTTCATATGTTCATGATAAGTAAACCTCACTGCAAATGGTAGTGTTTTCATATATTCCAAAAACTGAAATTCACTACAGGAGGGTAGGGTTTTCTTATATATTCTACACATGGAATTTCTCTACTGGTATTAGCCATTCCACACATTTAAAGAAACTGAACCTCACTACAGGAGGAAGGGCGTCCCTATATATTTTCTAAAAATTCAATCCCACTTTGCCAGGTAGGGTTCTTCATATATTTCAGAAATTGAATCACATCAAGCAGTTTAGGGGTTTCTCATATGTTCCCGAAACTGAATATCAGTACATGAGGAGGGGGCTGTGGTAGGCTGTCCTATGTTCCAGAAATCAATTTCACCATTAGATGTAGGTTTTCCTATATTTTCAGAAATCACATTTTTCTAAACAGTTTGCGGGCTGCGGGTGGTGGGGACGGTGTTCTCAGATGTTCCAGAAACCAAATATGGTTATGGAGGGTGTGGAATCCTATAAATGTTCCAGAAATCAGAATCTTGCTGGAAGAGGTATGGTTTCCTCATATAGTCCAGGAATCGAATCTCATTGCTGGAAGTAGAGGTTTCTTTCGTATGTTTCCCGTGTGGATACAAAGGCTTGTAGTGATAAGCACATTCAGATTATTGTTGGGAATCGAGTGTATTGAGAGTGGACATTATGTCTATTACAAATATGTATTCAGTATTTTGCAAGTACATTTTAAAAAGAATTATACGGAAATTAAATATTTTTACAAGTGAGACTTGAATTCCCAATATATATTTGTTTTTACACATTGGCATTTTTTTGAATGGCCTCAAGGCAACTGCGTTTTAGAGTTGTACATATGAATGATAGCTCATTTTGATATAATAATAATAATAATAATAAATAATAATAATAATAATAATAATAATAATAATAATAATAATAATAATAATAATAATAATATGCTTTTGATATAGAGTAAATCTCATTTCCCAATTTAAAATTTTCTATGATGAAAGTAGACCGCGACAAGGAAAGTAGCCTCATTCCACGACATTATGAAACTAAAAAGTTTCCAAATGGACTTGCAATACCATGAAAAATATCAACCAAAGTAATAACAGAAGCATCAACAACACAGCACTAAAAGCACGAACGCAGGGTACTACCGTACACAGTAAAAATCTCTTGTCACAGTAAACGCATAATCATTTTCTTCTTATAACCATCCCCAAAGAAATATAGAGCTAAATTTAAGGGAAATGTTCACTATAAGGTCAGTAACATTTTTAATAATCTCATGAATTTATGCAGAAGGAACGTTATAGAAATCAGGCATATCCAAAACTTTATTCGGTCATTGTCCACCGAAAACACTAAAACAATATACACCATATCTATCTGTTTATCGATCCACACATATTAACATTGTTTATATGCTAATATGGAACATATGTTTGCTCCCAATCAGATTGTGGATTTGCCACTGGTTTTGTTAACAACAAAAACAGTATGCTGGTAATAGTCCTGTTAATTACTTCAATTTAACATTGGTGTTCCAAGTGCCTGACCTCTTTCAGAAAAAAAAAAAAACTGAGTGAAAACCGACAGACAGAAAATGGAAATAAGGTATGATTAAAGAAAAAAAATGAAATGTGTACTTGTTTGTCTGATGACCAAGATTAATGAATCAGTTGTACCTAGTCTATATTGCTTGGATCCCTTAACTGGTTGAAGTTCTAGAAGGAATTACTATATGAACACTAAACAAACGGAATCTTTCGGCATCCCGAGATTCCTTTGATTTTCGTGTTCATAAAGTACTTCTCTCAAGAACTTTAACCAGTCAAACGAGATCCATTACCACTATTTTGCTACATAGTTTATTTTTTAGTAAACACGCCTGAAATCAATTGACAACAGTAGAGGCATTTTCCAGTTATTTATGCCTGGCGGTCTTCCGCCGCTCTTATTATAAAATAAACTTCCTTTATATTTGTCTTAAATCTATAGACTTGAGATGGGTCTTAAATCTTAAATGAATCATCTGTTTATCTTTTCGTCATACATTTTCACGCACGGAGGAACTGTACGGTGATATTGCTTTGAGATAAAGCAAAACAATGAGAACAGAATACACAATTCACCCAGAATGCCCCTCCCCCTCCTTTTTAAGAAATTGTATGAATTCTTCATGAAGGAGCATTTCATATTCACATTACTTTTTGTACAAAATGAACAAATGAGGAATTCATTTATTCATTCATTCATTAACAAGAACATTTCTTTTTCAGTCTTTTGACTGATTTGTTATATTCCCCAGTACAGGAACCTGCGAAATGTAATAACACGTTATAATATCGTGCATTATTACTTTCGACAAACATTAATGTTACAAATATATTAATGCAATCTCTCTCTCTCTCTCTCTCTCTCTCTCTCTCTCTCTCTCTCTCTCTCTCTCTCTCTCTTGGTAACAAAGACTAAGCATCATTGCTAGGACTAAAGTTATGCCAGGGACGCTCATACATAATTAGATCCTTCGGCTTATTGATTGATCGTTTCACTGATCCATTTCTTCGTCATTATGGACATTGATAGCATAAGGTTATGATATATCTACAATAGTAGATTATTATAATTTCTCAAGAGTTCATTTAAAGTGCATGTATAAAGTCTCGCATTAAGTAAATGCACAAGCTCTCAACATTCGCTGTATTGGTCAGTGGATTTCAGGTTCATATCTTAATTCAAAACTAACTCACACCGAAAAGTTAACTGAATTTGTTGCAAAAATTTTCATACTGTGCTTTTGACCCTCAGAGGCAGCCTTAAATGAACAATTTGCAAAGTTCAGGAATTTAGAAATCCTGTATCATATACTGACGGGGTAAAGACTAAGAACAATAGATATCCCTTACACTGTACCACAGAAGCATGTCCTAAGATGGATAATATTGATTTTAGTTCTAGCTCACATTGTATGCAAATTTATAGTATAGTAAATGGTGGGTTTTAAAATCATTTATGAGTTTTATAAATAAAATACAATTTTTAGCGGAATTATATGATATTTTTGGTTTTCTTTAGGAAATTATTGTAATATCACTTTCTTTGTGAAAATTTTCTCCAAGTTATCGTTCTCTAAGTTAAAAAATATACTATGTTGTTATATATATATATATATATATATATATATATATATATATATATATATATATATATATATATATATATATATATATATATATATATATATATATATGTATGTATGTATATATATTATATATATATGATGACACTAAGGGGTGTGGTATTGCTGGAAGGAAGTTTTTCATGGCATTTCTTTAATGCAAAATTTGAGGATATGTGGTCTTTCAACATCTCTGCATATGTATTTCAGTTCTATAATTTTTCTTGAATATTTGAATAAAGTAAATATGAATAATGATTTTCGAAATATGATTTCTATTCGGGGGGAAAGAAATTCTCTCAGAATCGACGATATAAAAATAGCATAAATTATTCTGCAAGTCAAAGCAAAATAGCAAATCAGGTTTATATCTCCCTTTAAACAGTAACTCAGTCTTCCGAACGAAAAATTGAATCTACTGTGAAATATAGAACCGAATACATATATTTTTAGTGGTTAACCTAAAGTCTTAGAGGGTTTATGAAATGGACATATTTTTGTAAATTTCAGTGGGTTACAACACATCCTGAATGATCAAAGCTTTTTATGAATTCAAAGTACATCACATAAAAACATATTTTTTTCTTTGTTATTGTTATCAGTGAATGGTATCCCTTCTAGCTCTGATTCATATTTATCTCGAATTATTTTTATAAAGGAAATATGTTTCAGTGTTTTTATATTAGATAATATATATATACTCGTGTCTATGATCATACCAACTGATCGCTTTATGCTTTGCTAGATAACTACTGCCATACCGAGAACTTCAAGTCAATACCACCCTCTCTCTCTCTCTCTCTCTCTCTCTCTCTCTCTCTCTCTCTCTCTCTCTCTCTCTCTCTCTCTCTCTCTCTCTCTCTCTCTATATATATATATATATATATATATATATATATATATATATATATATATATATATATATATATATATATATATATATATATATATATATATATATATATATATATATATATACACACACACACACACACACACACACACACACACACACACACACACACACACATATATATATATATATATATATATATATATATATATATATATATATATATATATATATATATATATATATATATATATATATTGTCACAAGTGATCAAGTACCTGGTTCAACACAGTTATTAAGACCAAAAGTTACCTCACTTCAGCCAGACACTTGAAACCTCATAACGAGAAAATATTAAGACTGAATACTCTAAAGGTACAGTGATCCCTTTAAAACTTGCTTATCACTTGAAAAATCAATGTAACTTTATCAAGTTACTGGGTGAAGTAACAACTAATAGGCTATAAAGAGACTAGTGGAAAATGGGCATCACTTCATCAAACACTATAACGGTTTCCCAGACTCTATTTCACTTTGATAAAGGAGAACTAGACAGATATATCGCTTACCTTGTACACATTCATTAACTTCTCTAATCATTGGTGGTCAAAATGAAACACTGTGCTTTTAAAACTTTAAACAGACAAATTTATTTCTAAGTTCAAAAGTTATAGCAGAGTTCACAATCTCAAAAAGATTTACTATTACTTGACAACAGTGTAGGATTTAAGTATTTCTTAATCAAGATTAGTTCACAAAACTTTAATTTATCAAGAAACCAATTTGGTTAAGTAAAATTCACACCATTAACTCTTATTCAAGTTTTAAATATAAGTATGAACATCTGCAACTAGCCTGAGCGTTCATTGAGACATTAATAAATGGGAGTCAATACAGGTATTCACTGAAATCTCAATAATAAGTATGCACTAACAAAATCCTAAGTAATCACCGACACGAAACTTTAGAAAACACTGTGTAATCATAAAATTGGAGCAATATGATAACACAGACATATAAAATGAAATATGCAAAAATGAAATATACCACGGCATTTTCACTAAGACAAACATATGTTAAAGGATTATATCAATCTTTCAAAAGATTACCTTCACTTAAAAAAAAAAAGCGAAACTCACGTCTTTCTAAAACTTCATCAAAGACAACACTGACAAGTCATAATGATATGCAATTAGTAACATATAGTTAGCAGCAAGACTCATTAGAGCTCACTATAAGAGATATTATCCACCTCTTATCAAAATAATAATCCCCTATCACAACAACAGTACAATGCCTGCACAATATAAACACCTTAGATCACTCTTACAAAATGTATACACTTCGTGGGTGAAATTGACAAAACTTATGCTTTTGGGAAGGAAGAAAATCAGGCTTGGATATCATCAGTGGCCTATGTCATAGCTTCTTCCTGCAAAATAAAAGAAAAGAGCATTAACAGACGTGAGCTGTGGCAAACAACAATAATTTTTGGAAGACTGACACACTGTAGAATTGGATCTGACTGAATATTTAAATGAAAAAACTAGTAACATATTTTTTTTTTCATTCTATGATACAACAGCCATTTCTTCTTTCAAGTATAATATTCTGGAAATATTATAGCAAGTTTTTTTAACTAGCCCCTCTATAGCTTTAAAACTACAAGCAAACATGTATGGCAAATTTAAAACTATATTTAGTTTAAACTGTCATCTTACTGAATAGATTTCATATGATAAAATATGAACTTGTTAATGAAAATTTACAGGCTGAAACTTAACATCTATTATGCCAGTATCTTATAATACAGAAAATTTAATAAAAATCAACTTTAATAACGCCGTCATTAAACGAAAATACGATCTCGTTGTTTATCAATTCCTGTTCTTACTAAATAATTTTTATTGTGTCCTGCTAAAGATAACTATGTACAATTTTGGACAAAACAAAATAATTTGTTTTAGTTATCTTTTATGTGCATTATTTCACATGATTTAAATGTTTTTTAAATATCTTTATTCGAGTGTTCGTTTAGTTTTAATGTTACAACACTGAATGTGCACATTTTATTACATAACTTTCTGAATAACTTTCATGTTAATTTGAACTAGTTATAGTAAGGTAGGCGGCTTTATTCCTTATGACCTTTTAGTCTTGCTTGGCAACTAAGGCGAAAGACATCTGTATTGGAGGATAAATTAGCCGATTATCGACTTTCACCTCCCTTTCAAGTTGCTTGCTAATTAAGGTTCATTTGGGTTTCTGTTCTCTAGGTGTTACAAACCCTTCCGGGATTTTAATGACATTTACGCAAACCTACTGCCAACGTTATTCTGAGACTCGATATTTTAAACCACTGAACGAGAATCAAATTACAAAAGGATACATGAAACCTAACAGCAAGAGACACACACACGCACGCACATACAGATAAGGTTTACAGGAATAACGATTGAACTAGAATGAAAAGGAAAAGAGGGAACCGAGGTGAATACTACGAAAATTACCAAAATAACTTGCTTGTTTTTAACAGTATCGGATCTATAAAGTGGAGTTTTCATTAAAACTATATTTCCTAAATGGGCTGCTGAATATACAGGACTATTTCATCAAAATTAAATTCATCATTTCATTTTTTCATTCCATTCGCCTCAGCTCATTTCCTAATAAAATGTTTGGAACAATAAAGCTCGATTTAAGTACCTTGTCATAACGAGGAAGTGAGTGTGGTACTTTTCAGATATTTTCACTGTGTCAGTGCCCTCTGCTGTGTAGATTTGGCTAATCCCCTCACCAATCGGGTATCTGACGGTGTTACAGTAACAGCACAAACGATTTTTTATCATTGTTGGGCACTTAAACGTTTGAACGTTTGTCTTTTGGTATGTTAATGAACCTTGCGCTAATAAAGCTATAAAAGAGCATATAGGCTATGATATTTAGATTAGTTAATAATACGTTATCACATCAAATACACTCTAATTATCAAAACGTTTATTTTGAATCTTCCGTTTCCTTCTTAACCCAGTATACATCCATATTATATAAGGAAATGTTACTGCATTTCCACAGCATTAAAAATGAAGGAATGGGAAAACTGCTCATTCATCGCCGTTATTAGGAGGCGACTGCTCTGTCTTAGCTAGACGTTAACGTTACTGTTATATTTTTATTGTATCAAAACATCTGCGCTAAGTCAGTGAAGGCTGTAAGCTTATCTTTTTAATCACAATATAACCGAGTAAAGAATTTGAACATAACTGGCAGTTGCTATATTAAAACAGATCAAGCGAAAGCATGCACCCATATCCCCTGTGGCTGTTTAGCGTCTTCATGAAATACCGTGAGAACTGCCTTAGAGCCGGGTCGAGCTCAGAAGGTTCGGGATTAATTTTTGCTGCAACCAAAGTTAACAATAGTCGTAAAAGCTGAACCCTAAAAATTCCAGTGGTGTTATGACATCAACATGGATTAAGTCAACCGCGCACTAGCCACGTTTCATTAATCATATTTTCCACTAGTTTAAGATGATGTTATCTACAGATACATATGTAATTGTAATAGCCACAACGCTCTCTTAACTTTCTTGAATTCTTCGTGTTTTTGGATACGCTTATCACTACAAAGCCTTAAGATCCAAGTGAAAGAAATGTGAAAAATTCTGATGTCCAGTAGTGGAAAACAGAACCCGTGTCCCCTAATCAAAATGCGATACCATTGTCAACCTGACCACACGAAGAATTCTAGAAAGTTAAGAGGGCATTGTGGCTATTATATATATATATATATATATATATATATATATATATATATATATATATATATATATATATATATATATATATATATATATATATATATATATATATATATATATATATATATATATATATATATATATATATATATATATATATATATATATATATTACTGTATATTAGTAGAGTCATTTTTCAGAGTTCTCTGACCATGTTTAGGATACCAATTTTGCTCAGTGGATTTAACAAGGGAATGCAATATTAAATAAAATGAACTCCCATACCTTAACAAAATGGCAGGAAAGTCGTTATTTTAGACATTTTCCAAATGGCCACCACCATCGTCTTAGAAAACTGGTAAAGTTCTACTCCTTGAAGCAGATGGCCAAAAATGACCATTTAGGTGTCAATCCCCACTAATTTGGGTGTCAGAAAAACAATGGGACAGCATATATCAGGATACATAGACCCCTTGACCTCAAAATCAAGATGGCAGACGTCTGCAGTCCCATATTGTATTAAGATTCACCCTAACAGCAGGTCAAATATGATTCACTGATGTCAGATTCACTTCCACTGTCATCACCACTGCTCTCCATTTGTAGCCGACTTGGAGTTATTGGAAGTTCCAGGGATGGTGGAAGTGCAAGTTTGGTATAGCGTACTGGGAGGCATAAGCCATTTACAAGTTGCCATCCATAGCCAATTGGTGATGGATGATTACTTGATCAGCATTTCCTTCAAGAAACTGGATTTTGATGTGGAATAGTAACATAATTTGAAGTAATGCGTTTGTAATCCATTAATAGACCTTGCAGTGTACGGATTTCACGATCTTCAAAGATAACTTGATGGACATGATGGAAGAAAATAGCTTGGGGCTCTCAAAGATTAACCTGTTGCAGATGCTCTGTATTTTCATCAGTCAAACAATTCTTCAGAGGATTGCTTTAAGTAATTGCACCAACATTCACGATAACAATAACGAATTTCTGATCCAGAAAGCCGTTCGACTGTCAGGGATGGATATGATTAGGGTATTCAATCTTTCTCTTATACGTTCATCTGACAGACAAACTATGAAACTTGAAATGGTTCCAGGTGTCTTCTGCTGACAGCAGCAAAAATTTAGATTGCCAGGATTTCTATTTTCGTGTGGTCTCTTCATACACCATACTTGGAGATTCTTATTATGAACCTCTCCAGTACTAGAACAAAGCTTTTTAGGCACAATTGAAAAGTTGATGCTTGAGCTTCTTCCTATTCAGATTCCCTCTTAAGATTCTGTGCTTGCTGAATATAGCGATTACTGCTGATTTGGGTGTAAAATTTCCTATGCATGTACAGGCCTTTAGGCCCTTTGTCTCATTCCACTGCTGCATAGGCATGCAGAAATTTATCAAGTTCGCTCCACCAAAAACACTTGCTCTTTAGATTCTCCACTTTTTATCAGATGTATTGTCCACACTATCATCAGCTGTACAGGGTTGTTGACACAATATCCATTCTTGGTTTACATTTTCGTAGAGTCGTGCAAAGTATGAATATCTCCACAAAGAAAACATATATTTTCGTCAGTCAGCAGTTTTGGCTTACATATTAGTAGAGTCATGCAAAGTAATGAATACCTCTTTAAAGAATTTTGATTAAGTACATGAAATGGCTATTTTTAAGAAAAAAGATTGCAGTATAATAATAAAAACGAGAGATATCTCGAATTCAACAATCATTTTGGAACCAAAAAGTAGCCTCTTACTCACAAATGGTAGAGAAGCTTAGTTAAGATGTATTGTCAGTTAACGGAATTAACCCTTTAGGACTCATATGCTGTCAAGGGATGAAGATAACCTCTTCTCTTCAAGCACTTCCTGAAAATTAAGCAAGAAATTGAAGACATAAGTTTCATGTTTTATGGCATACAGCTTTCTTGTTTTGAATTCTAATTCTTTTCATACAACTCTAATTTAGAGAATAAATCTTTGTAGAGAAACCAATTATAACTCAAACAAATGAATATAAAAGTAAAGTCATTTTCAGAGGATTTTTGACCATGTTTAGGATACTAAAATCTCACAGTGAATTTAGCAGCAACATGGAGAAGGGAAGGGTTTGTGTTGATGTCAACTGACAGTTCTACTTTTTTTATGGGAACGTTCACCTTTCAAACAGTCGTGGGTGAGCTGACCGGTAAAATTGTGGTGACTTACTTTTATGCAGGTATTACTGTGATAACTTCCTTTTATCCATAAATTACTGTGGTGACAGTCCCTTTTATCCAGTTATTACTGTTCTGTCCGTCCCTTTTATCCAGGTATTAATATTACAGTGGTGACTGTCTGTTTTTATCCAGGTATTATTGTGTTGTTTGTCAACTTTAATCAGGTATTAGTGTACTGTCTGTCCTTTTTATCCAGGTATTACTGTGGTAACTGTTCCTTTTATCCAGGTATTACTATGCTGTCTGTCCCCCTTTAACCAGGCATTACTGTGATGTCTGTACCCTTTAACCAGGTATTACTGTACTGTCTGTCCCCTTAATCCAGGAGTCACTGTGGTGACTCCCTTTTATCCAGGTATTAATATGCTGTCTGTCCCCTTTAACCAGGTATTACTGTGCTGTCTGTCCCCTTTGACCAGGTAGTACCATACTGGCTGTCCCTTTTATCCAGATATCATATTACTATGCTGTCTGTTCCCTTTAACCAGGTATTACTGCACTGTCTGTCCCTTTTATACAGGTATTACTGCGGTGACTGTCCCTTTTATCCAGATATTAATCTGGTGACTGTCCCTTTTATCCAGTTATTACTGTACTGTCTGTCCCATTTATCCAGGTATTACTGTGTTGGCCGTTTCTTTTATCCAAGTATTACTGTGGTGACTGTTCCTTTTATCCAGGTATTACTGTGCTGTTTGTCCCTTTTAGCTATATATTACTGTGGTGACTGTCCCTATTATCCAGACATTAATGTGCTGTCTGTCCCTTTTATCCAGTATTACTGTGGTGACTGAAAAGCATTTTCAATGATATATTTGTATAGTCTCGAGTACATGAAATGAGGTATTATAAATCTGAAGAATTTACCACATAGTTACAAAGGGAAGGGGGAAGTGGATGGGGAATGGGAAGGGGTAGACGTACAGGTTTAAAACCTACCTATTATCTAAGTTGGATCAAATGATGGCCACGTGTCAAATTTTTTCTAGATCAGTCAAGCGGTTCAGTTTTCTATAGTGCACAAACAAACAAACAAACATGCACACTAAAAATATTCACTTTTACATATAGAATATATATATATATATATATATATATATATATATATATATATATATATATATATATATAGATAGATAGATAGATAGATAGATAGATAGATAGATATATAGATAGATATACCTCATAAAGACTTCTGAACATTAAGGTGTTCTAACAAACCTGAATTTGCCATATATTTCTATGTAAGGCGAGTGGCAAATGTCGAGGAAAAGTGTATATGGCATTAAATTAATTTCTTAGGCAAAGAAATATATAATAAACAAAAAACAAGAGTATACTTCAGTAATGAGTATTAGTTGAATTTTTATTATTAAAACGATATGCTACAATTAAAAATTTACTTTCAAGAATCATGTGCATATGCAAACGTAAATGTATAGGAGTACTTGCTAGGGTAACAATCTCTATGTATACACAAACCGCTAAGACATCTGTGTGGCATAACACTAACCAGCAACGCATGTGTGAATACATAACCACATATGACCACTACACTTATGTTACTTTTCCGACTCTGCATCAGAAAATCTTTCAGTTTTTGAGTGAAAACGAAATTCAATATTTCTTCTCTCACTCTAAGGTCGTCAGTTTTTGTTGCCGGGAAAAACGAATATCGTTCGCCAGTGTTGAATTCGCCTTTCGTCTTCCTCGAGTGTCAGTTTCTGTCATTTCCTTCACCCGATCCGGTTTGGGGGATCTCTCTTCTGTCGCTCGATCTCTTCTTATCTTTCATTATACATTTTACTCTCTTGTTGTCTTTTGCATTTGTCTGTTGTGTTTTCATTCTTTCTCTCTCCTTATTGTGAATGTTGCTTTGCTGGTTGTTTGTTTGTTTGTTTTTGTTTTTCTTTTTTGATACGTGGATCCCGTCTGTTTACCTGCTTACTTCTCTGTCGTCAGCCATATATTCATCATAATATTTACCTTCTGACTTTTGGAGAAATTTATTAACTAGGCCTTATTACATTTTTTTAACTGATTCCAGGTATTTCATCACACTGATGCAAATTTTGTCAAATTTCGTTTTTCCTCAAATCATATTTTCGCGCACTTTTTTAATCCTATTTGCTCCATATCAAACACTCGACTTGCATATTAATGAGACATAGACTCAGTCATCCTGTTGGAGCAGCTCTGTGGCGTCTTTCCACCCGAAGTCTCCCTGGGCCATGGCCTCTGCTCTGTTCAAGGGTAGTGGCGGACAGTGCAGTGGTGACGAATGACAGTTTCATTTCAGTATTTGTATAAGCCAATAAGGTTCATTCTTACGGAACCATTTGCGTTTGTGTAGACTATTTCTGCATATTTATATTTATTTAGGAGAATGTAATTATCCAGTGGATATAATATGGTGATGATACTGCATATTTTCATACTTAGGAATACATAATAGCAGTTTGTCTGTTTTCTGTAAAAACGTTCAAAATCTTGTACTATTTCTAGAAAGATAGGTACTTCCCTAATTCGGTAGTTATTTTACACTTTCTATTATCGTTCTACGTTTTCCATTAACATACAACGCTAACGATGTTAACTACAGTGAACATTGTCGTTGAGCCCCTAAATTTGAATTTCGGGCATTGCTCTTCCCAAAAATGTAAACAAATATCTGCATTAAATACAACAATCGCCATGTGGAAATAAGTTCTTAACTGAATGCTGTGAATATATATGGTGAAGATTTACACGATAAAAACGAAATGAGTAAATGTCTCACATAAGTTAGGAGAGTGTGTTGTGCCGTCGTAAATCCCAGCACTCAGCAGAAGAGAATTATACGCGGAGTACAACACACTCGAGTGTTTATCTGGGCTTATGACTGTCAAGGGACAGTTAAAAAGGATTGCTACTCTAGATTATTTTTATATATGCCTTTCATCATCTAGAAACGCAGACGCAAAGACGTCCAGCGCGAGATAAGAAGTGGAAAAAAAGTGGAAAAGACAGACACTCGATTAGGGATCCGTAGGCTAGAGAAAACGAAGCGGCGAAAAGTGCAACTTCACTTCGGCAGTGTAACAAGACGTGAGTCACAATTTTGTCTCATATGAGCGACTGGAATATTGGTTCTTAAATGTGCGATAGAAATAAAAGAAAAAAGTTCAAGAAGTTATACAGCATAGTATGGGGAGATAAAAGGAGACAGATGAAAAATAAAACAGAAAGCACTGCGGCTGCGATAAGAAGAGACAATGAAAGAGCCTTTGGTTTTGCCTTACAGTACACTGCGAGGCACAACATTGTTAGAAAGCAACCCCGCTCCCCCATTCCCCGTTCCCTCTTCCCTGGCTGGATTCCACAGTAAAAACCGATAATGCTCCGCTAACAGAAAAGACATTATCGTGACAATGATTGCAGGTATTGTTTTTTTTTTTTTTCTTTGTCTTTTTTTTAG
Source organism: Macrobrachium rosenbergii (assembly GCF_040412425.1). Lineage (NCBI taxonomy): Eukaryota > Metazoa > Arthropoda > Malacostraca > Decapoda > Palaemonidae > Macrobrachium > Macrobrachium rosenbergii. Next base: position 5,163,772 of record NC_089795.1, on the reverse strand, counting down.
AAAGTACTCATGTCACTCACGTACCTTGTTTATCTGCTGGTCTGTGAGCAAACATAGCCAGTTATGTTCACCCTCAGTGTAGATGGTTTGAGAACTAAAAGTGGAACATTTTCATTGTCCTGTATAGCATTCAATATCGGTGAATACTTAAGGACAAAATATAGAAACGATTAAATCAGTCAGAGTACATCATTATAAAAATGACCATCATAAATCGAGAAAATTGACTCGACTTGAAGTGAACTATGAAAATTTTGTTGTAAAGCCAAGCACTGGGACAATTTCATCCATTCAGTGCTCATGACAGTGGAAAGAGGGATTCGGAGTGGATGGACAACAGCCTGGGTGAGAGGAAGCGGGAATGAGGACAAAATAAAAGGCTAAAAAGTGGTTTTAGCTAAATGATCGCTGCCCAGAAGCCATTTAACAAAATATCTGATCATAAGTTTAAGCGAGAAAGGAGCTATTAATGGTAGTAATAAGTAATGAGAAAAAAATAGTTACCTAGCAGTAACACTTAATAGTACGATAAGAAGAGAATGGAGATTAAACGAATTATATTCTATATCTGTTAAGTCTAGATCTTACAAATCTTGAAAACATAGCTCTTAAGAAAAAAGATACCTTGAGATTATCCGTGACATTCTACCGTAGCTTTCCAGCTATGGGGTAAGTCAGTCTAGTTGATACCGTTACTTAATGAATCAGCATTCTAATGCATTAATACCCTTTCCTCTCAATCTTGTTTCTTATGTTCTCGACCAAGATTTAACTTATGTAAGCATAACATGTTTAACAGCGACAGTGCCTTGAACAGCCTCAATGACCTTATAAGTACTCAATTTCCTCACACGTTTTGGATCCGTTTCTCAACGAAGGGCTTCCATCTGGAGAGGAAATGAATGAAAAAGCTCTTCTGTTCACCTCACTGCATTGGTGAGATCTGAACCTATGCGCGACAAGTTTTGGGGTTACCATGAAGCAACGATGTCATGAGAGTATGTGTGATGAGTTATCGGTAACCTCATTCTTTATACAGTGTGTGGGATGGTAAGAAAAAACTTCCTCACTCATTTGCCAATCGGATTTATGGCTTTCAAAATAAACGATCGAAGGGCGATGAAATAAGAAATGTCAAGATGTTACTGTAGTTTTTTAAGATAAATGTTTCATGGGAATTTGACCAATAAAGTCCATGTACATAAAAGTTGGGAATCCGTTGCAGTTGATTTGCGAGGTATACTACATTGGACCGTTTCTCTCCTGTTTCTTTGTAAAACGAAAAATGCTTGCGTTGCTTTGGTAGTTTATTCTTGCAATTTCATTATTTCGTGCATTGCTGCTTTGTTATTTCGCCAAAATATATTTAATTCCTTCCAGGTTTCTGCTGCACCTGGTTTCATTAACACAGATTTAGCAAAAGAGAACCTCCATATAGCCTTATTAAATAAAGAGAAACAATCACATATATTTTTTGTTTATATCAAAGGAATATGTGGATTGGAGGTATTTACTGGCACTTGAAAAACGAGCAAGGCACTCGCCAAACATCCACACCAACTAGACTTAGCCTACAGATCTGTTTCATCGGGAACATCCGCAGTTTTCTCTTCTCTCTCCTCTCCCAAAGTCTACCGATGTAGGGTTTCCTGTTATTTTGTGTGTTTTTACATTTTCATCACATAAACTTGTGTAGCTTCTCTCTCTCTCTCTCTCTCTCTCTCTCTCTCTCTCTCTCTCTCTCTCTCTCTCTCTTCTTTAAATGTGCACGAATAGTTGTTTGTGTGTTGCGCGTTATATGGCAAAACAAAATGTGTAGAAAGGAAAAATTTCCTTATGGAGTTGGATCATATTCCCCTGCCGTAGAAATAAAGGTCGTAGCTAAGAACTGTTCTTGGGTAACGGAGACGATGAAAGAAAGAGAAATTGACTGTTAGGATCTAGTTTCTTTGTGCGATCGCTGACAGGGATGCAGAGAACATGCTAATACTTTCGATGCTGCTGTTGTTGTTTTAAAATGCTTATATATATATATATATATATATATATATATATATATATATATATATATATATATATATATATATATATATATATATATATATATATATATATATATATATATATATATATATATATATATATATATTATTATTATGTGTATGGTGGCTAAGTTAGGATCTCACCTGTTTAATAAAAGCACAATGGGAATGCTACCATTACCGAACAGTAAATAAACAGAGAATATTGATCCATGGGGAAAGCAGAATTAAATTCCTGGCCTTAGTTAATACTTGTATTTACAGTACAGTCAATTCAATGGAGGGAATAGATTAAATGGTACAGTAATTTCAAGATTAATTAAATTTTCTAATTAACTGTTGAATCTTTCATATCGAACAGGCATCTTGGGTTGGAAAGAGCTGAATAAGCAGCGCATAAGACTCAGAGTTCTTATTTCAATTTAGAGAAATGATACACAGGTCATCTACTCCTGTAAGCAGCGGGATGAGAGATGAGTGAAAATACCCTCAAAATGCCTATCATATGGGC
>NC_089795.1:5136219-5158719 GCF_040412425.1 Macrobrachium rosenbergii | reverse complement strand
ATTGGGTGCAGTGCTCTCAGGTTCCGATATTCTTTACTTGTTTTGCCCAGTTGACGCTTTGTATTTCCACCTGAGAGACTTTGTTCGATCCTGACATGAGTCAATTATTTCTGTTCCACACGTGATTGTGTGTTGATGATTTCTATCTTATTCACTCAGAGGATAATTCGAGATGAAATGTTGTCCATTGGGTCATTGCTGAGTCAGGAAGTTGGGAAAACTCGCTGGTATGCAAGCAGTTAGCTTGCCCAGGTAATTCCTTGGGTGCAGTTGCTCTCAGGTTCCGACTTCTTTTAGACTTGTTTGGCCCAGTGGGTAACGCCCTGCTTTTCCACCTGAGAGACCTGGGTTCGATCCCGACGTGAGTCAGAAATTTATTTTCTGTTCCACACGTGATTGTGTGTTGATGATTTCTATCTTATTCACTCAGAGGGATAATTCGAATGAAATGTTGTCCATTGGGTCATTGCTGAGTCGGAAGTTGGGGAAAACTCGCTGGTATGCAAGCAGTTAAGCTTGCCCAAGGTAATTCCTTGGGTGCAGTTGCTCTCAGGTTCCGACTTCTTTTAGACTTGTTTGGCCCAGTGGGTAACGCCCTTGCTTTCCACCTGAGAGACCTGGGTTCGATCCCGACGTGAGTCAGAAATTTATTTCTGTTTCCACACGTGATTGTGTGTTGATGATTTCTATATATATATATATATATATATATATATATATATATATATATATATATATATATATATATATATATATATATATATATATATAATGTGTGTGTGTTTATATGTGTATACTTTAGCAATAAAAACACATTCTTCGTGTTTGTCTGACTGGTCAAGAAAAAGTGACAGTTTAAAACAAAGTATAAGTGAATAAATATAAAACAGGAGATTTCGATCTTCGCTAAGGTCCTCGTCAGCTGTGCTAAACAGTAATTACAGTGTTTCCAAAGACATAAAATGTGAAATAAAAAAAAAACAGATATATATATATATATATATATATATATATATATATATATATATATATATATATATATATATATATATATATATATATATGTTATTTTTTACTTCCTACGTCTTTGGAAACACTGTAATTATTGTTTAGCACAGCTGATTGAGGACCTTAGCAAAGATAGAATCTCCTGTTTTATATTTATTCACTTATACTTTGTTTTAAACTGTGACTTTTTCTTGACCAGTCAAACAAACACGAAGAATGTGTTTTTATTACTAAAGTATGCACATTTAAATACACACACATACACGCATACACACAAACACACGGACAGAAAAAGTGCAGACGGACAGACAAATAGCCATCTCAATAGTTTTCTTTTACAGAAAACTAAAAAATGAATGCTTCTGGTCCGTTTTCCGTAGAATCCATTGGGCCTATATTAAATGAATGACTGATTCATGTATATGGCAGTTACTATCCATTTCAGGTAACAAGTCATCGTTTTTCTCAAATATTTTCAAATTAATTATTTGATAGAAATGTCTTATATATATATATATATATACAGTATATATATATATATATATATATATATATATATATATATATATATATATATATATATATATATATATATATATATATATATATATATATATATATATACTGAACTATAGGAATTTCTCGTTCAGTGGTAACATGCCAGTTCCCAAAAAGTTTTAGGACCGAGGTAAAGAGCACACTTGGTGATACCCGTGACAGGTCGGCTACTATCCATTTCAGGGACTGAGTCATCATTTTTCTTGAATATCTTTCGGACTAATTATTTGATCGAAATGGTACTTTGACACAGACTACAAGACACCTCCCGCTAAATTTTCGTAATATTGTCAAAAATTAGCAGGAGGTGTCTTGTACACTGTGTCAAAGTACCATTTCGATCAAAAGATTAGTTTGAAAGATATTTGAAAAAACGATGACTCATGGTCCCTGAAATGAATAGTAACTGCCAGATACGTAAATAAGTGACTCGGTTAATCTAGGCCCAATGGATTTTACGGGAAACGGACCAGAAGCATTTTTTTTTTTTTTTTTTTTTTTTTGTAAACGAAAACTATTGAGATGGCAATTTGTCTGCGCATCTGCACTTTTTCTGTCCGTCCACACTTTTTCTGTCCGCCCTCAAATCTTAAAAACTACTGAGGCTAGAGGGCTGCAAATTGATATGTTGATCATCCACCCCTCAATCATCAAACATACCAAACTACAGCCCTCTAGCCTCAGTAGGTTTTTTTTTTTATTTTATTTAAGGTTAAAGTTAGCCAAGATTGTGCGTCTGGCACAGCAATAGGTCCCAACAACACATGCCACCACCGGGCCGTGGCTTAAAGTTTCATGGTCCGCAGCTGAGAGTTTTATACAGCATTACACGCTGTACAGAAAACTCGATTGCACCAAAGAAACTTCGGCGCATTTTTTTACTTTTTTTATAGCCCGGATCGATCTCAAGCCTTTTGCTGGTGAGGAAAGGATGATATCCATTTGAACACATAGACACACGCACACACACATACACATTAGCTAACATGCTGTTTCTCAGCCTCTATGGGTGGCAATAGGCTGACACCAAACGCGAACTTAGAGCTGCCTAACTGCCACCGCGCCCACATGAACAAACAATGCAATGAACAGTCATTCGCGTCCCCGCAGTTATCATACCTTTGGTGTTGGGTGCAAATAGGAACTTATTCTGTCTTCTATTAACACGCTAACTCGGTTTGCAATGGCCAATTGTCTTTCTCATCTAGAGATTAAATTTCCATTGTGTTTGATGGACATATAATCCTTTGGAGATGTTTTCATGTACCAATACTCTTCACTAACAATCCAGGTTGGCTACAGAATCTATAGAGACGGCAGTTCATTAGTGCATCTTCATATGATTAAGTTAAGATGCGTGAGATTATGAAGAGAAAATTAAAACCACTAAAAATATGCTCCTAAATAATTAGTTTCCTATTTTGCAACAAATGTTATGTAGATTTAACGCATTGTTAAATTTGATCTCCTGGAAAAAATTCATCATTTTAATTCTTGCCAAACTACAAGAAACCTGAGCTTTACACTATTTTGAAAACAATTAAAGCCGTTCGAATCGTTGGAAATGGGAGTATAGTGTTCCAAATTAAGTAACAAAAGCAGTATCCTTTAAACAATTAAAGCCGTTCGAATCGTTTGAAATGGGAGTATATAGTTCCAAATTAACTAACAAAAGCAGTATCCTTTAAACAATTAAAGCCGTTCGAATCGTTTGAAATGGGAGTATATAGTTCCAAATTAACTAACAAAAGCAGTATCCTTTAAACAATTAAAGCCGTTCGAATCGTTTGAAATGGGAGTATATAGTTCCAAATTAACTAACAAAAGCAGTATCCTTTAAACAATTAAAGCCGTTCGAATCGTTTGAAATGGGAGTATATAGTTCCAAATTAACTAACAAAAGCAGTATCTTTTTACAGGGACACGAGAGCAAGAACAGAGAGGAAATCGCGTTAAATTGTGATATAAAGTTGTAAAAGATATTAAAAAAAAAAAAAGAAAACATATAACATAAGAGATACTAGGATGAGAAAATCCGCCTCGGGCTATAACTGTCAATTTCAGAATAAATGAAAACGTGAAGAATCACCTAAACATAAGAGTTATAACTAAGATTGGTAATGACTGATTTAATCCTGTGCTTTGCAAGTACCAACGACCCTTACGGGAAAGATTCTATCAGACAAACAAATAATCTTCTTAGGAATACTCATGAACAGTCAAAGACGTAAGACAAAGAGACTAGCGAATATACGAATATCAAAAGTGAAATATAATAATAAAAAATAGATAGCGCGAGGAAAGTAAATTGGCGCTTATCACGCTTGAAATCGTATAGAATCGCTGGAAGCAGAGTAATAGATAATTCGGCAATTTCAACTTGTAAGTCAGTATTTACAAATTAAAATTTACCGGTAAAATTAAGTCTAAGAGAGAGAGAGAGAGAGAGAGAGAGAGAGAGAGAGAGAGAGAGAATTAGGTCCATAGCATTAGCGAAGAAGGTGCAATCAATATGAACACTTTAATTAAACCCAAATTCCTCGTCTTATCCTACAGACCGGCTCCGCGCCTCTATCGCGGAAGTAATTCGTCCCGGAAAGAGACAATTAAATATTTTCTCTCTAAATCATCGGAAGTTGAAGGCTTTATTGTAAGTGAGATTCTATCGGAGAAGCCCTGCAATGTCACCAAAGACATTATAAGCAGAAGAGAGAGAGAGAGAGAGAGAGAGAGAGAGAGAGAGAGAGAGAGAGAGAGAAGCATCAACGACTCAGATTCTAAATTCTAATGCATAATATAACATTGAGCTCACCTGCCAATGCACTGTATTTTCAAAGGAAATACATACTCGATTTTTTTACAGACTAAGATCCTATGATGTTTTGCGAATATTTACTTTCCATCTAGTTCAAATAATTTAAAAAATCTTCAAATTTGTAACGAAGGACAAAGTGAGGAAAAAGCGATGTACAGTACATCATCACTTCAACATTTATGCCGAAAACAATGAACTGAACAACAGCAGACACAAACATGCATGGGGGCCTGTTGGCACTTGCATTCATAAGCATAAATGCATTGTATTCATAAGCATAAATGCATACAAATATTTACTAAAATACATAAGTAGGGTAAAAGGTGCCATTTGGCGTCCTGGCGTCCTGAACATTTGGCGTCCTCAATTATTATTATTATTATATTATTATTATTATTATTATTATTATTATTATTATTATTATTATTATTATTATACTTTTGCTGAAGAAAATAACATGCATATATAAAAAAAATTATGCAGTAGGGAAAGGTGCCATTTGGCGTCCTGAACATTTGGCGTCCTCACGAAAGGGTGTCATTTGGCGTCCTCAGTTATTATTATTATTATTATTTATTTAATTTTTATATTTTTGTTGAAGAAAATACCATGTAAATATATATACAATTCCTCTCTCTCTCTCTCTCTCCATATATATATATATATATATATATATATATATATATATATATATATATATATATATATATATATATATATATATATATATATATATATATATAAACCTATACATATTGTTTACAAGCAAACACAGTATACGTATGTACATATATTTGTGTGTGTGTGTATATATATATATATATATATATATATATATATATATATATATATATATATATATATATATATATATATATATATATATATATATATATATATATATATATATATATATATATCTAGATAGATATATATGTATGTATGTATGTATAAAACAGGTCAAGCGTTACATGACTTTATCTTTCGCAAATGTTTGGTGAAGTCGCCTGTTTATATTCAAATTCTTTGCACCTGTTTCTAATTATTCAACTTATTAATGAAAAGCCGTCATTATTAAAATTCGTGATGAAATTAAAATATATTTCCATTAAATTTTCTCTCAGAAAAATGATAAACTAAAAAACGAATCACTATATAAGCACACACACACAGACACGTAAAAAGAAGTTGATTGATCGAGGCATATTGTGTCGACCTTCTGGGAACTTTCACAAGACTGGCTCCAGCGTCTCCAGAGAATCCACGAGCCTTGCTTACGGACCCTCATCTTCTAGCGGAGCTTTATTTATTTATACATACAATTATACATATATATCGTTAGAAAAAGAGATGCAGAATTATTCCAAATGATTGCCATCTGCTGGAAGTCCCTGATATTCCCGGGAATCCCAACAATTCCCGAATACTGGAGCAGCTCAGTGGAGACGAAAATGTCTCTGGAATCCAGATGCGTCACGTGTCCGATTACAAAACTTGGGATAAATCAGACACAGTTCATCCGTATGGAGCGGACTCTCCTTTTTTGTGAAGACAGATGATCAATTTCCAGAAAACGAGGAAGCCAGGTCAACGCAGACGTAGGAAACACGAGAAGGAAGAGCTTCGAGCGGGAAGTCTCCTCTTGCCATTGGATACCTCGACGTGGGGAAGCAGTGATACCGATTTCACATATTCCTCAGTGGCAACCTCTGGCGTGGCCTAAAATCCCGTAAGTGCAATGCCTACCACATATGCGAAATTGATTTTCCCACCTTCTGAGGATTGTAGCGTGGCAGGAACTTACGCATCGAGGAACATCTTCAGCACTGGCGTGTTTCCTACAGTAAGCAGCAAAATAACTGGTTTCAGGACTGCATAGGAATCATCTGTTTTCACAAAAAAGCAGAGAGTGAGGCCAGCTAGTTAACAGAGCGAAGTTTGGGGAAGGGCCCATCCTGGTAAAACTAAACTCCCATTTCAGTGATGCTTTGTTGGCGAAGATGCCCCTTTCAAGGGTCACAGTTAGGGTCTGAAAGTAATCGAGATCAAAGTAATATGTAAATATTTACCAGTAAACAAGTTATACACAAGAATCTTGTGGGTTTCTCTTTCCAATAATAATAATAATAATAATAATAACTGAGGACGCCAAATGTTCAGGACGCCAAATGGCAACTTTTACTCTACTTACATAACCTTCATTCAGTGTGTTTTTATGTAAGAATTAAATAAATATCCATAATGCCCTCTTAACTTTCTCGAATTCTTCGCTCTTTTTTTGATACACTTGTCACTACAAAACCTTAAGACCCAAGAGCAAGGAATATGAAGAAATTCTGATGTGCAGTAACGGAAACGAACCGGGGTCCGCTAATCAGAACGAGGTACCACTGTCGTGGTCAGGTCGACAATGGTACCTCGTTCTGATTAGTGGACCCGGGTTCATTGCCCGCTGCTGCACATCATGATTTCTTCATATTTCTTGCTCTTGGATCTTAAGGCTTTGTAGTGACAAGCGTATCCAAAAATGCGTGAAGAATCTTCAAAAGGCCATAGTGGCAATTACAATTACACACACACACACACACACACACACACACACACACACACACACACACATATATATATATATATATATATATATATATATATATATATATATATATATATATATATATATATATATATATATATATATATATATATATATACATATATATATATATATATATATATATATATATATATATATATATATATATATATATATATATATATATATATATATATATATATATATATATATATATATATATATATATATATATATATATAATTCTAAATTAGGTGAGTGAAGTAAAACTTTATAATACATATATTAAACATCCACATATTAGACAGCTGAAGACTATGCGCTAGTTCACCAGGAAACATTTTACTTAAATCTACTGATATGTCAAAATACCTCTCCTATTTTCAGCCTTCATCTCCTCTCTTGTATTTTCCTTTTCTTTTACTGTTTTTTTCTTTTCCTTCCTCCAACCCATTTGTTTCCAAATGGAAGAGTCACGCTCGCTGCTTTTGTTTTCATTAGTTGATGAGTTCATCTATTTTCCTGTCATTTATTTGATGAGCTACGAGGCATTAATTCACAATGGAGTATTATTTTGCTCTCCAAACCCTTGCTGATTATTTTGCATACTAATTTTGAAAAATATCTGGACAATAATCACGAAGTTCTTAAAGAGGTTTAACGAGTGAGGTCAGTTGCTCCTTAGCATGAAATTGAGAAGTAGGTGAGATCATGCGAGAGCTGAGGTGAGATAAAAGGCTAAACGAGGGGGTGCATTTGTGGGGGGGGGGTGCGGCTGGGGGGACTCTGCAAATCCCCTTTAATGCTGCTTACTATAAAAAAACTAATCCATTTTCTTGGACGACTTATGTATCGCGATAATTTATTGACTATCAAATGTCATTTCAAATCACTATCAAGTATCTTCTCGTGTAAGTTTGAGAATTTATATTCTCTTGAACATACATTTGCGATCTCCCTTATACAATGACGGCAGTATTGTTTCTGATTATTAAACTAAAACCAATTTATATCATTGTTTAATTTATTGCAGTGATCTATGTTGATTTAAGCATAAAGTTATGAGCATAGCCAGAATAATAGAGTAATGAATTTTAACACGGACGGCAAGAAAATGGAAACGTTTGATTTAATGAATAGTTGCAAACAAGTAAGCAAGGCAGTTTGGTGTGACTGGGAATGTTTATAGATGCCAAATTGGGAATGTATGAAGGAACTGTTAAGGACACTCTCTTGTTTTCAAGTAAAGTGAAGATGCTATGTGCAGATTAGAGATAAAGGTTTGAAACTCACCCGGTGAACTGTTTGCGCAGACTTGTGTAGATAACATGAGGAAGAATCGTGAAAAGGTTAGCAGAGGTGAATCGATGAATCAGTGGTTCCAGATAGTTTGTTAGCGGTAAAAAATGCAGCGCAATTTCGTTGGTGAAAAAACTATGTAATTCGAAAGTCTTTAGAGGAGGGGAGGGAGAGAGGAGGAAATAAGGATCTCTAGAATATGGAGATTAGAGACATTGGAAAGGTCTGGAGTAGTTTGCAAGAGAATGGTGTCGAGTGTGGAATAGTTATTATGTATATATATATATATATATATATATATATATATATATATATATATATATATATATATATATATATATATATATATATATATATATATATATATATATATATATATATATATATATATATATATATATATATATATATATATATATATATATATATATATATATATATATATATATATATATATATATATATATATATATATATATATATATATATATATATATATATATATATATATATATATATATATATATATATATATATATATATATATATATATATTCAATCTCTTCTTAGCAGTAGGTGGCCCAAACACCTTTCTATTCCACGCAGCTAGAAACGGTGCCCGGTGTCCACTGGTGATCCCCTATCTACGCGTGTGTTTGGAAACAAATGTGAATCTTGCATGCATTGTAAAGAACATTCGAAGTATTAAAAAATAACATGACAGTTATGATAAGTGTCTGTATTTACCCCTGAACCAGGAAACCGCCTTTTGACTGTCTTCTGAAACGTTCATATTATCCTCTATGCGTCCTGAGCCAGGAATCAATAGTGAGTAAAACAAATAAACAATCATTATTTTCTAAAAATGAAAATGTTATGTTGCTTTTATCAATAATGAGCAAAAAGCATCAAAAGGAGATGGCTTTGATGTTGATTACTTGAATGATATTGGTAATAATGACAACGGTGAAATGGACGACGACGACATGAAAGTAAAAGGAAGAAAAAGCTGATTTATTTAATAGTAAGAGAAACTGCTGAAGGTGTAGCTCATTACAATTTGGGTGAGGTGAAAGTTAAGACAAATAAAAGGTTTCTGTTAGAAAGAAAGGAAAGAAAATTTGGTTGTTAATATTACAAGGGCAAAACGGTTTGATAAAAAGAAATGAGAGCATTGACAGAGAAACTAGATGAAAATGGGTTACGATTAAGACCACAAGGAAGTTGAAGACATAAAGTATTATTTTCGTTATCAAGTCAGCACGAAGTGATTGTGGTATAGCAGAGTAAGAAGGTGGTGGTATAGGTGGCATGATGCAAAAAGGACAGGATAAGTGAATAAAAAAGGTTTTATTTGAGGTACAATTGCATAAGAATTATTTGTTATGAAACAGCTATGTGAGAACATTTCAAGTACAGGTAAAACGCGATATGTGGCATAAATCGGCACAGACAGGCTACTGGCAGAACCTACATATGCTGAGGATAAAGATACGTGATTCATAGTGATTATAAGTTTTCAGGATTAATTTGAAGTGTATGTTAGATTGGTTTGGTGTAGAGTTAGGTGTTGTAACAGAGTTGTGTTATACCTGTAAGGCACCTTAATAAAGTTATGGGTGGGTTAATGCAAGAAGTCAGAATATTAGAAGTAGGTGGAATATTTTGTAATAAAATAATAGGTCTTGAGTGGAAAGTGATATGACTGGTGTTTGCAGATGACACAGTACTGATAGCGAATAGTGAAGAAATACTAATAACAAATTTGCAAAGTGTTTGCAACAGGAGAAAGTTAAAAATAATTAGGAGCAACACCACAATTATTAAGAACTGAGGAATGAGTTTTAAAACGGATAACGGAAGGATGGAAGTGCATGAATCTTATAGGTATTTGGAAATCAATACCATGTATTATTGACAGGATAATAGACAAAGTTAGCTGCAAAATTATAGAAGCAAGGCAAGTACTAGGGCATGTGCAAAAAATTAGGAGGAGACTTAGAGTTTTAGGAAACCAGTGTTGGAGTATATGAGAGTATTGTTAAGCCAATTCTCCAGTAGAGAAAGCAAATGAAATGATAGATTTATAACCCATTAGAATGAATTGTTAACAATATAAGTGGTGTAAAAAAAATTAAGAGTACAGAAGTAGTAATAAAGTTGTCATAGGTGAATGGATGGATCAGAGTGTTCAGAGATGGTATGATTAAGTGGAAGGGATTGAAGAAGATATGTTTATGAAAAACTTCTAATTCGAAAGAGTTAGGACACAAGTGAGGAGGAAGAACTAGGAAATGCTGTATAGATAGAATGGAAGCACAAGGGTGAGTCAAAAGGTACAGGCGAGTGGCACAGTGGGTGTGTGGTGTTCGACGCTCCCGGATGAACCACTTATGTAGGTGTATGAGGTGGCGGACTTTGTGTAAATTTCCTGTACAGTATTCATCCTCATATGAAGGTGGTAGTGACCAAACTCTCTCTCTTTTACTATGCCGCGTCTTGTTTGTGGAAAAGAAATAGAGCTGAAAAAATTTACACAATAGACATTGTTTTTTTCAGAAATGAAAACCACTGTTTCCAGTTCCCTCTCCTTTTATAAACGAAAATAGACAAGATATATTTTTTTTTTATCCCGCCTTTGTTAAAATAAGTTCTTTGCTTGAACTAAAACAAATTAAATTTATATATGAGGTTTATTCGTTTTCAAAGGAAGTGGAAATCACTCTGACAGAAGAGAGACAATGATTGTAAAAAACAAAAGGGGTCCAGAACGTTTCTGGAAAATTTTCGCAGTCACTTGATGCAATTTATTCGTTTTGTCCTGTTGTTCATTGTGTGTTAGCAAAAGGAGGTCTGTTGGCAATTTCCGTTCCATACCCTTCATATTCCTACTGTTTCTCTCTCTCTCTCTCTCTCTCTCTCTCTCTCTCTCTCTCTCGTGTTTATGTTGTCTTTCACCATGCGAAAATAGTAGAGACATCATAAAGGAAATGAAAAAAAAGACAAAGAGGAGAAAAAAAAGCTAACCTGAACATAGCGCAGCATCAAAAGAAAATAATATAACTGAAAGAAAAAACAGTACTTTCCTTTTCAGTTGAAAAGGATATCGAATTTCCGTTCTGTCTGTTCGTCTTTTCGTGTGGTTGTCTTGTCATATGTTGCAGGAACATAAAGTCTCAATTTCAAGGACATGAGCTTCAATAACATGTTTAAAGAATATTCGATATTTCGTTATTGAATCGCCTGATTTATATTATTTACCGTCAAAATTCCAGCCATAACTATTTACAATGACAAACAAGTTAATTTTTCTTTCACAGTGAATAGTGAGATACATGTTATTTAGGTAACAATGAAATTCGTGTAAACACTGACGGTGTCTCGAACCATAAACCAATACCTGCTGTGGATGCAACTGAACATTTTACTTCTCCGTCTATAAATGTTCCCTTCTCTTTCTTCCTCTCTCATTGACAACCTTTGCATAGTACTGAAAGACAGAAATCACTGATTTTGTAACTTTGAAGGAGGGTGGAATTGGACGACATGCCGCTCCACCTGTAAAACTACTGTAGATAACCCGACTTGGTCAAGCGAGGGGAAATTTTTATAGTAAACCTTGCCCTCAGTGGTGGGTTCGATCTCAACGGAATGACGACCCGTAAGGCACTGAGCGTATGTTGTAAAAGTAAGCATACCTTAGTTTTACCAGACCACTGAGCTGATTAACAGTTTTCCTAGGGCTGGTCCAAAGGATTAGACTTATTTTATGTGGCTAAGAACCTATTGGTTACCTAGCAACGGGACGCACAGCTTATTGTGGAATCCGAACCACCTTATACCGAGAAATTATTTCTATCACCAGAAATAAATTCCTCTAATTCTTCATTAGCCGGCCGGAGACTCGACCGCGGGCCCAGCAGAGTGCTAGCCGAGAACCCATCCAATGAGGAACCTGAGCATATGTTGTATATCCAGGTAAGGATCCCATAGCAGTTATCACTGTTGGTAATAGACTCCCCCCTCCCCCACCCTGTTGGGCCTCCTGGACGAAATTAATGTTATCGTTCCTAATCTCCCTAAGGCTTCTGGCATGGCAATGGACTGTTCTCAAGAAAACTCAATTTACCAAATTCAAGGTGGTATTAAAACTTTGATACTATATAATAAACCCGAATATCGTCATGGCGCAACCTTAACTCACTGCAACTTCCTCTTTGGGCGTGGAAGTTGGTCAAGGTTTCTAACCTTGCAAACTGACGACAAACTTTGAGCCCTGAAATCAAAAAGTTATTGACAACGACAGACATGTCGTTCAGACAGATAAAGGAAAAGACGTGGTTTATAGGAACCACCAAAAAGTCAATCTGAGAACTATTTGTCTATAAAAAAAAAGATAACAAAAATGTAAAAAAAAACCACGACACTATGAACAACATTCAGGGCACTATCGTACTCCCTGAAAACAATATTGGACCAATTGAAAATAATGTGCAGTTAGACTCTCTTAAAAAGAGGTATCCCAGAGTACAAGATTGAAGTACATATTATACCGAGTAAACAGAGCAATAAACAGACGTTAAGAATCGCAAAAATAAAATTTGAAGGTCAAGATCTACCTAAAACGAAAACAATTTTCGGCCAAAACAGAGAATTAAGACCATAAGTCCCAAAGTCACTAAAGTATCATCATTGTAGTAAATATAAGCATACGAATAAAAACTGTCAAAATGAACCCGTATGTACGTATTGTGGATCTGACGATCATGCCACAAAATGGAAGTGCAATGAAGCGAAGTGTATAAAGTGTGGGCAAGATTTAAAGAAAACATATATATATATATATATATATATATATATATATATATATAATATATATATATATATATATATATATATATATATATATATATATATATATATATATATATATATATATATATATATATATATATATATATATATATAAATATTGTACCATAGTGAATTGAAAATAAAAACAGTACAGCGGACTCGGCAAAGACTTATACCTCTCTTGATAGCGCTGTGGGTAGCATCTACTGGAGTCGCTGAATAGGTTTCGTGTCAAGGGTTCGTGTCCCGACAATATCAATTCATTTATCACTTATATAAATTCTCCTTCCGCGACAATTCTCCAACGGAGATATTCCCAAGGTAGCGTGAATTTGATATTAAGCGACATTTGTAGCTTCATGGTTGTATATAAATCACGGTGTGATAAAAAATTTCATAATAAGAGCTGCGTGTTCCAAACGTACCAATGAACTGTCACGGCGGAGATGGGTCATTGCCGAGGCAAAGTACATTTCCTCGCTCACGACGGGTAAAAACAGTACAGCAGACTCGGCAAAGACTTATACTCTCTTGATATAGCGCAGTGGGTACGTCTACTGGAGTCGCTGAATAGGTTTTCGTGTCAGGGTTCGTGTCCCAACGATATCAATTCATTTATCACTTATATAAATTCCCCTTCGGCGACAATTCTCCAACGGAGATATTCCCGAGGTAGCGTGAATTTGATATTAGGCGACATTTGTAGCTTCATGATTGTATATAAATCACGGTGTGATAAAAAAAAATTATATATATATATATATATATATATATATATATATATATATATATATATATATATATATATATATATTTGTAACTCATGCGCATAAATTGTATAATTTTAGTGCATTTTACAAACTGCGATCAGTTTTTAACTACAATGTCATCGTGAGCCTTTCTAGAAGGCCGCTTTCCGAAAGAGAAAAGTGGTTGCTAAGTCTTTGTTTGGACCATTGTTTAGTTTCTTCCTTTTCTGAATTTAATATACAGCCGTATCTTGAAACTCTTTGCAACAATTTATCACACACTATCAAGGGCAACGTGAATTATGATGATTTAATGTGTGACTTAAGAGCTATACTTAATAACACTGAAAGATTTCCAAAGGCAAACGAAAATAAAATTCCAAATTTATTTAATGAAAGTGACTTGATATGAATAAGGAAACTCGAGAGAAATAAATTCATATTTGACTAATAAAACACTTCTTCGGCCCTTGTCTGGTATACTCATCATCGTGTGTTTACCAAAGAAGGGCCGAAGAACTGTTTTATTTAGTCAAATATGATTTTGTTCCAGAAATGAAAGAAATTCTTAATGACCCTTCAAATTTAGATAATGAAATCACGTGGATCCACTCAAGAACAGCATGTTATTGGAAGACAAGTTAAGCTGCTACTTAATGAAGTTTAACAATGAAAACAAAATAAGTGAATCACAATGCAAAGACTTATATGCTACTGGGTCAACCCCGGCTTTAATGTACAGCTTGTCAAAAGAACACAAACCTCGTATATCTCTTTGCATACAAAACTTATAGCTACATATTAGCTAGATGTATAGTTAATTATGTTAGTAAACAGGAAAAATTACTTCACATTAAGTAATTCACATGACTTTTTTTACGACCTAAAAGGTATGAAATTACAGTGAAACCATTTTGTTTAGTTTAGAGATTTCCTGCTTTTATACTAACACTCCGAAGAGATGGTAATTTCACAAGAAATGAATGTCAAAAGCTGGCTAAAAATAGTATTAGCGACACTTACAATTTATTCAATGGGCAATATTATGAACAAATAGACGAATTAGCCATGGAGTCTCCTTTATCAGCAACATTAGCCAATGTTTTTCCCTGCCATTATACTAAAGAGAATGATTAGAACAATGCTCAATTAACTTTAAACCTAAGTTCTGTCAACGTTATGTGGATGACCTTTTTTTTTTTTTTTGGGAATTCGAGAGTGAACAGCAAGCTAATCTGTTCCTGAACAGATGCAAAACACAATAAAATAGATTTCACAAATTAATTAGAAAAAACAGCCAGTTACCTCTCGTTACCTGTCGATTTTCGGCAGAGTACTGGTTCTACTATTAAGGCCTAAAGGAAACCAACATTTGCCGGTTAAGGGGTGAATGCTTGCTATATGACTTTTGAACTCAATACTTTTAACAGTACTTATTCGAGCTTTTAGACTGAGTAGTGAGTATAAATTATTTACTAAAACATGTTGTTTAAAAAAAAATTAATGATGATGGTTTAAACGAGAAGTTGTTCTTTAACAAACTAAGGGTCTTTTTAAACAAAATCATACTTAATCTTAAACGACTAAACGTATGATTTTTCAAAGAAAGATATGTATTCAGATTTTGACAAATACTTCCCGTAAAAGGCCCCTTCCGTGATATTCAATAACAACTAATCTACTAGATTATCAGAATCCTTTTTTACAGGAAAATTAATACCTAGTTTAAAAGTAGATTCGTCCTGCTTTCCTTGAAGTTTTAACTTTATTGTGTTTAAAAAAAAATTGTTCTTATCGTTAATGTTTTATGAGTAATCATCAATAATATTTAGAAATGAACAGTGTGTTTGGAACGTTGCTTTTATGATGATGACTATAACACAATTAAGTTTATAATTAGATGTTTGGTTCTCGTTATTCATTGTTATAATATATGTATATATGTATATATACATGTATATATATATTTATATTGTCAAGGACATATTCCCCCCTCATGTAGATGCCCGTGCATCATCAATTTTGAAATGCAGTCTGCTATTTATTTGACTGTTGGGCCGGTAAAATTGGCAGGCGATGGGAGGAAACAAGCATAGTTTGAACATGATCAGAGCTGTTAGCACCATTGGGTAGCAGAGAGGCCTCCCCTTTTTACCCCCATCACGTGATGTGGGAGTAGTTAGTGCCTGGGAAGGGTTAATAGGCATAGTGGGACTAGCCACCAGGTAAGACCTTAACCTCTAAGTAATTAATATTTAAGGATGCTTTTCCTCTGCCCTCTTTGCTGGTTGTCTTGACGTGTTTGCAGGAATGTCGGACTAAAGATGAGGCCCCTACAAGACGCCGCTGGCTTTGGAAGAACAGAAGCGTTCTCATCTCAGTACTGGGCGGAAGCTATCGCCCATCTTCTCTGCTTAAGCTGGTTGAAACTCGTCGACGAATGGCCGAGTCGATTGTTTGGCGCTGCAATTATCAGACAAGGTTCGTACATTGCAAATAGTCAGTAAACCAGCCCTTTCCCTTCCACTTAAAAACCCCTTAAATTTCCCATTCCTTTAAACTTTAACTCCTTCCTCCACAAAGCAATTTTCCCTTGTTAAGAGTCCTGCTCGGCCTCCCGTATCTCGCTCATAATGTGCCTTGAATTTCAGTAAAGATCCCGTGATAATCATCCAGTTGTCCCTTCTCCAGTGCAACTTAAGGGCAAATTAGGCTAAGTAATACAAGTGTTTAAATTTACTCTTTGGGTGATGGCGATCACGTGTTCCTTGTTAAAAACCCAATCAATTACGATTCCCCTACTATGCTTACATGATTTCCTTATAATTATCTGCTGGGCTACGTAATGGTTAATATTAAACATGTGAAATGTGTACCATTTTATAGGGGGATTCCATTTCCTTCAGTGTGTGCCACCGTTTCTAATCCAGAACCTCTCTTTCAGGAGAGACCTGCTGATCCATTGCATTCTGTGTCCGATAATATTGACTGCCTTTCAAATTCTGAAAATATTCCTGGTCGCAGTTCGATTCCTGAAGTCCGTTGTGGCCCCGCCAAATTTTATATGAATTATATTTCCCCATCCTGGAGTTCAATCCTTAGCAGCCATTAATGAAGAACCCTTTAATGTAATTTTGGCCTAACCTAGGTTATTATTACTATAACGGGAATAAATGTATTGTACATTGCCCCTTATTAATTACCTTGCTTGTTGCCAATCACTGCAGTATTGCTCTCTGTATATATTTAATGAGCCTGCCCGTTGGGTACCATTTTGCATTGTTTGTCTCCTTGTTTAATTGCTAAATCTCTGTAAATAAACCCCTTTAAATTGTAAAAGAAATTTAATTCCAAATGGTGACCTTACTCATTCAATTGTAAAACCAGGGAAAATCTAAAGTAATTTTCCAATTACTTCCCTATGTTCATAATCTGGGCGCACTTGGTTCCTTTGCAGTCATAAGTTTTAAATTTGTGCAATTCTCTCCCCAACCAAGACGACCAGTTTATGACAATATATATATATATATATATATATATATATATATATATATATATATATATATATATATATATATATATATATATATATATATATATATATATATATATATATATATATATATATATATATACCATGTATTTGTAATGTAATAAATATGAATATCAAAGTTTAATACAGTGAACAGAATATAGCAAAACACCAATAGAAAATCCCCTTCTTCCTTTCGTTAACGTAGAAATCTGGATGGGAAATCCCATCTTCTTTCTAAATAAATGTCTATTGCGTCAATGGCAAAACAGATTTTCCGAAAAGAGGCAGCTGATGTTCTCTCAGTGCCACAGAGTATCGGAAACGACTCAGGATAAAACGTGAAAGGATCCTAAACAAGCACATAAATACCTTCACCAATTTCCTCTTCCAACTGTATTGATCTTTTGGATGGAAATAAATCAGGTGATGCGATCTACCGACAGAACGTTTGGCTTCTAATGTCAGTAAAAATTTAAAGAAGAAGCATTTATTGCTTTTAACTTTCTTATATAGTATACTTCTTCAGCCTAAGATTTTAGAGTACGTATACGTTTCAAGGAATTAAAGTTGCTTTTTTATTCATTACAAAGAGTTTTTGGCAAAAGACATTCTCTTACATTTCCAATAAGAAAACTCCTCTTAAATAATCCAGTACCCCTCAACTGGCCTGGGTGAGTGCACCGTAATAAAGGCAAAAGGAAAATTGAAGAAAATTATCACAGACATGGTTCCAGCCTAATATGTTCCAGTTGAAGGCACACGTTTCAGGAGACACGAGGAAAAGCTTTGAATCAGTGTTGCATAAAAGATTCGAGTTGGATGAAAATATTATAGGGCAGACTTTGATTTTTCTTTGTGTCTGAAGAGAAAAAAAAAAAAAAAAAAAAAAACGAAAATTCCTAGGTGGAAAGTTCAGACAGCCTACCGGTCGGCACCGATTAAATAAAACAACAATTCATCCTTTCGCGTTAGGAAACCTAAAGGGAAATATATCTTAATGTATAAATCATAAGAAAATATATCACACAATTCATAATATAAAAAAATGCACCTGGTTACAAAAGAAAATGCGTACACACATACATAGCCTATACACACACACAGTGCAGGGTATGTAACATGCAGGGCATGAAGACTGCACTGACAATATTTATTTTACACTTGCCACAATTGTAATTCAGATGATGATCTGAAGTGATACTAATGCCTTTTGTTTTGTATTTTAGAAATTCAGAAATATATATATATATATATATATATATATATATATATATATATATATATATATATATATATATATATATATATATATATATATATATATATATATATATATATATATATATATATATATATATATATATATATATATATACATATATATATATATATATATATATATATATATATATATAAATATATATATATATATATATATATAATAATATATATATATATATATAAATATATATATATATATATATATATATATATATATATATATATATATATATATATATATATATATATATATATATATATATATATATATATATATATATATATATATATATACATATATATATATATATATATATATATATATATATATATATATATATATATATATATATATGTATATATACATACATATATATATATATATATATATGCATGTGTGTATGTACAAATGTATATGTATAATATTTATTTTCCTGTAAGAAGTAATATTAAAAGAAGTATAGAGGCTGACAGAAAGTAGTTCCTTGCATGCAGGATATCGCCTATATAGATTTAAACAAAAAATGATTTTCAAAACAAGAAACAAAAGTTCTTAACATGAAATATTTCGCTTGTTTAAATTTTGCTCTTTTATTTCTTTTTAATTCATTTGTTTCATTTATTTATTCATTGGTTCATTCATTTTATCTTTTTACTTAGGTTTTGTTAATCTTATTTATTTGTTGTTTCTCATTTTTTTTTATTCATTCAATGTAAATCATTTCCTTTGTTTATTTATTAGTGTTATCTAATTTTTATTTATATATTTGACTTTTTGTAATTCAGTTTTTGTTTACTTATTTATTTGTTGTTATTGTCTGAACGGACTGACATGAAAAAAATGTCAACAAATATAAGCTGTGCTCTAGTGGAAAATGGAATGACGCACGTCAAAGTTCTTTGGAAAAAGGGTGTGAAGTCTAACGCAGATTATTATTATTATTATTATTATTATTATTATTATTATTATTATTATTATTATTATTATTATTTTTATTATTATTATTATTATTATTCAGAAGATAAACCCTATTCATATGGAACAAGTCTACAGGGGCCATTGACTTGAAATATAAGCTTCAAAGAATATGGGTATTCATTAGAAAGAAGTAAGAAGATGTAAAGGGAAAGTTGAGATCTCACGTATTAGAAAAATAATTTAATAAATAGATAAAAATAAATGAATTATAAAAATGCAAGAACTGTATCAGGGTAGTAATGTATTGCATCTTCGCTTGAACTTCTGAAATTCCAGTTGCACGACATCCTCTGGGAGACCGTTCTACAATCCAACAGTGTGAGGAATAAATGACCTCTGGACCTGAGAAGTACGACAGCAAGGCAAATTTACTGTAAGTTGGTGCTGCTGTTCAGCAAATCTGGTTGCTTTCGACAGAAAAAAAGGGGATCAGGGGTCAACAGTAAAAGTGAAAGATCTCTGGTAAAATATTAATTATGAACAAGGGACAAACAGAAGACCATCCGTTGATGGTCCAAGTCATAACTGCTAATGTTAGGGAACAGAAACCTACTACCACGAACCACTCTATCTAAAAGAGATAAATCCCTGGCAGAAGCAGACATCCACAATGGAGAACAATATTCGAGGAAAGGAAGGACAAATGGCCTAAAACAGGTTGCACTGATCTTGTATATGAGGCCTTACGTACTTTCGTGTGGCATTTACTGATAGTTTCATTAGATGTTTCTCAAGAGTAAAGCGTGAGTTAAAAGTTACACCAAGAATAGTTAAAGCTTTAGACTCATTCAGCAGAATCCCATCAGCCTGAAGGGGAGGATGGGTTGGCAAATCTGTACGAGATCTGCTAATCAAAAGTGTTTCATTTTACTGGAGTTCAGCCTCATAACCCACCGACTACACCTTCTCTGATCCACTCCATGTCAAGATTGAGACCAAGGCCTCTTATACACGATACTTGGGCAAGTATGGTTTTGTCGAACGCTTCGGATCAGTGTCGAGGTATGGTATTGAAGCATTGTGCTCACGCCTGTTGATCGGAGAACGAGTTTACATGGAACCTGCTAACTAAAACCATTCAGTGGAAGAGACACTCCTGAGCAAGATAGTCATGCCTTGGTAAACTGAGAGACGACGGATGGCTGCACTTTTGTGCATTGTGAGTGCAGGGTTGGTTTTGAAGAAGAGAAGAAAAAGTGTTTAGGTCAAAGAATGGTTACAGAACAAAATATGTGGATCATATTGCCAAATATCTGATGCATTAATAAGTTTCATTTCTTTCCTGTATTGACTGCGTAGTGTGTTTATTTTCTTCTTTAATATTTCTAGTGAGCACGGTGGATTAACATTTTCTACATAATCAAGAACTCCCGCATACGCTTTGCACTTTTCATTTCGATTTATATAAATGTCACTTTTACCTTGTATAGACGAGGCCGGTCCCTATACCGTTCAGTCAGTTGTAAAGTAAGGGCCTTTGTCCACTCAAAATGCCTGGCTGATGTTGCAGACATTGGTAAAGCGTCCATTGCTGCTGTTATGTACAGAGCGCTAATGGAATGTCAGGGGTCAACGGAGGTGAGCACGCAAATATTCAGCTCACTCGTAGCTGCCCGGGAAGTGTAGGTGGTTCAGCGCTTCTGTCTACACGAGCAGTTTCCGAGCACAGCTTCGGTACCATGCTTCGAAACCTTACTTGGCCAAGTATTGTGCATAAGAGCCGTAAGGGCAACTTTATTTCTCATAAGTGGAGACTTTACTACACCCACATACTGAACAATCTTATTTTCCAGGCCAACAACTATATCAGTTGTGTGCACTAAAATTAACAGTGGACCAAGAACCTTTGTGGAACTCCAGACACAATAGGTCTTGGTTTGCTAGAGACCCCATCAGCAGCAACTCGTTGCTGCCTACCTGTAAGGAAATCTTAAAGTAAACTTAAAACAAATCCTACAATTAATAACTACTGGCCGCTCCCGAACCATCTGGTGAAATATACAAGAATAAGAAGGATTTCAACGACTTTCGTGTAAAATAACCTGGAAAAACTGGGACTGGGTGCATAAAAATATTAAATTAAGATATATTTTTTTTTTAATAATGTTCACATGCCAGTAATCAGAAAATTACCTGGTCGTAGGAATATTTTGAATCAAACTGGTTAATTTTTCAGATTAAGTATTCGAGATATGGCAGCGACGTTGGAGGGTACAACCTTGACGTTGGCCATTGGGATGAGTTATGATGCTAGCAAATTTCCATCCAGAATGACAGAAAAATAAAGAACTGTGCAGACAACCTGTTGCGAGAAATGATATCAGCTGAACTCAGGCCTAGGAGCCCGCAACAACCCATAAGAAAGGTAGTTCCAGGTCCCCACTGGGAATTAAGGATGGTGAGTAAAAGGTGCCACCCAATAGCCGCCCGCTAGCGAAAAGAAGTGTACCAGCTCCAGAAAATTTTAATAAGACCTGAAAGTCTTGAATTCAGGGGTGCCAAGTGGGCACAGTTGATAGTCATTAAAGATATCTGTGAATTATGAATGTGTCAGTGCACCATCGTTTAGGGCGTGGACCGCTGGGTATATCCTTCATTAGTGCCGCTTAGCTGGAGTGAATTTTTTCCTTGGATCTATTTAGCGAGCTGTTTTCTATGTTACTGTTTATTTAATAAAGTAAATAGTCAGTAAGCACCAATGGTGTAAATAAAGTTTTTGTTTTAAGAGACAAGGAAAATCATGATAAAATTTCGTATAAAATTTACTCATCCATAAAACTTTATAAACATTTCACAGCATGCAAGCATAAGATTATACATGAAATATAC
>NC_089795.1:5116219-5131219 GCF_040412425.1 Macrobrachium rosenbergii | reverse complement strand
GGGGTAATCACGAAACAAAAAGTTCAGGTCAGTGCCCGGGACCCTGCAGTAGGTTTCAACAGTGGAGCAGGAGCTCATAGTCTCCAAATGATAGTCCCATCAGAAATGGATTCTGGTAAATTGTTGATGCTAATATCTGTTCATACATTTCTTTTTTTATCAACGAGGAAGTCAAAGTGACACTTCCCCTTTTATAATTTTATTTTTGGCTCATTGTTAGATATTAGCGAAGTACATTGCATAATTATTAATATCCGCTCACGTACCTCAACTATAGAAAAATAAATCATAATTTTCAAAAGTAAATGTCAGAAAAATTAACAACAGAAGCTGAACGATTATGAATAACAGACGCAAAGACTGGTACTGCTACTATTGAAGCTCATGGTAAAAATATTAGGTGACGAAGCTCTCACAGTCGGTAAACTCATTTTAAACAACTCAAAAACAAGGCTTTAGCGAATCAGAAAATTCCAGCAACTGCTGTTCCGTTATTTGACAGCTATGCTAAGTAAAACTGGAAAAAGTATAAGACTCAGTAAACAAATAAAAATGTTAAACATGGGCTCACAGCCTCATTCAAACCAGTTAGCGCAGACGAATACTGACCTCAAAGGTGCTTTAGGAACTTGTCACTTTCATAATTTTATCATGACCGTTGGCAACTCTCATCTGTTTGTAAATTCCCAAAATGCTCTGGATGCCTCTTGGACCACTTGGCGCACTTGCTGAATAAACGGGGAAATTTGCTTAGTTGGAAAATGGCGAAGTATGACAAGTGGTGAACAACAGAAATTGTTGCACTTGAGGGGACGAGGAGGAACATTTAATGGGCAGAAACTATAAAACTTCGCGAGCAAAATGTGAATTACTTCACTGGATGACGATAATGGAATTATTACAGTTGTTAGGGAAAAAAGTGAATTATTGCACTTGGTGGCCGAAAAGGGGAATTGTTACACTTCTAGGCGAAAAGGGGAATAACCCTAAAAGGAATATTATATCCCCTTATGGGCAAAACGGGAACTACTGTACTTGTTAGGCAAAAAAGAGGAATTCCCATAATTATTAAGCTTGCAGAAAGAATAAGATTATTCCATTTGTTGGACCCAATGGGGAATGATTCCACGTGGAGAGCAAAATGGGAATTAAAACTAAAAAATACGAATTATTATACTTGGTAATAAAAAAAAAAAAAAATAAGTATACTTAAAGGTGAAAGGGCGAATCACAAACACCTGGCTATCTAGAGGAAAATTATTGCAGTTGGTAGAAGAATACGTGAACGGTTACATAATAGAATAAAAATCTAAAGCTATACAAAAACGAATAATCATGCATGTTACAAAAAAAAAAAAATTTCCCTCTCTCTCTCATTTACTATACAAAACAAATAAACATATATATTGTATATGTATAAAAAAATATTAGAAATACTCGCTGAAAATGATCTTCATCATGTCTACTGGTTTGGGCATTTTTTAACTAAGCAGATGAGAGAGAGAGAGAGAGAGAGAGAGAGAGAGAGAGAGAGAGAGAGAGAGAGAGAGAGAGAGAGAGAGATTTAATATTGAATTATCTGAGAGAGATAAAGTGATTTTTGGTTATATCGAAAAAGAGCACAAGTATCCTTCCTTAATCAATTTAAAGTGTCTCCTCAAAGCCGTAATAATTTATTGTGTTCGTCTTCAAAAGAAATTCCTGTTAACCCAATCAACCAGACATTCCAATTCACGAAACACTATCGTATTCAAGCAACTCAACCTGACCTAAGGTAACGAACAACGCGTCTTCAGAAAATTAACAGATATAAAATATTCCAGAATATTTGATAATTCCGTTTTGCGAATAAACTTTAAAGTTTTTTTCATGAATTAAAGACAAATTCGGAATCTAATAAACGAAGGGTCCAATATTGAGATCAGGAATAAATTTACCTACATGAATCATAAAAATGTATGTTTTTTTCATAAAATAAATAGTCTATGTTCCTTTGATTTTGTGCAACTGGTGGATTAACGCTAAATCTTTTGAGCGAAACACAGCATATGTATATTCAGTTACAGGATAAAAAAAATTATATATTGCTTGTGTGCGTAGTTCCAAGTCGCAACTGCCGAATAAAACATTATTTCACATTAACTTTCTGATACGTCGCTTGAAACGCTGTACTTTTTTGGTAACAATGGGACAACGCGTTTAAGCTTGCCGCACACTGAGCCGGAACGGAACCGCCGCCGAAGCCTCAGAACAGAACAGAAACGACGTCCAGCGGGCACACTGAGCCAGAAGCCACAGAACGGAACCGACGCAGCCAGTTACATGTGGTAGTAGGTCATGTGTTCTGCATTATAATCGACAAATTATGAGTGAGTCACCGCTCAGCAGCGATGAAGAAGTGCTAGTGCTATGTCTAGCAGTAAAGGCTGAAGAGGAGGAGGAAGTAGGGAAAGCAGCAAGAAAGTCAATGTGGATACATAATATATGACAATCAAGAGAGGGAGAAGGGGAATATAAAACATTATTTCCACATTTAAAACGGAACAACATAAAGTTCTTCCAATATTTCCGTATGAGCTACGAAAAATTTTGTGAACTACTATTACATATAGAAGCAGACATATGCAAACAAGATACAAACTTAAGAAGCTGTATTTCAACAGAGGAACAGCTAGCTGTTACACTCAGGTATGTAATAAAAAGTTAGATTTCAAATAATATTTATTGTTACACACTTAATGAATGTTCACAATAATTCCTTTTGTGAAAACAATTATTATAGTTAACAAGCGCAAACCAAAATAACTTTCTGTAGGCACAATATTTTGTATTTTTCCAACAATATTTATTGTTACACATTTTATGAGTAGCTACACTGCTCCCTAGTGTAAGAACATGTGATTAACAAAATTTATAAATTTGTGTACTGATTATGATTAGTTTTGGATGTGTGAGGTATGAAATGTGGGTTGTATTCGGTAGTAGATGGTGATACGGCCAGGAGCTGTGATGAAGCTCCAACTGGTGCAGATGGGATTGGGTAAGGGCAATGTGCTTCATCAGAAGCTGGTGACGATGGTGATGTCAAAGGAACAGGTGTTGAACTATAACCTGAGAAGGTTGGTGATGGGGAAATATGATGCGGTGGAGGTGAACTAAGGTTTTTGTATTCATATTCAGAGAGCAAAGAACTGATTCGAGCTTTTATTTCAACTTGTTGAAGGGGGGAGAAAGTTCTGACAGTTTCCTCAACCATTTTAAAGTATGCTGTTAGATGGTCTCTACCTGAACTTTTATTTGAAAAGTATGTTTTAATTATATCGTGAGCGGAAGCTGAAGTATTGCACTTTCTTCTTTCTGAGGATGATGTCCTAGCCGCTCTTTTAGTAGGGGGCGGAATACTGACAGAGTCCGAAAGTGCGGCAGCGGGTGTGATGTCTCCCGACGTCTTTTCATCATAGGTTCCTACTCCTGAGTCAGGGTTCTCGTCCTGCGTCCCGATGTCTCCCAAACTACTTGTTTGAGGTCTTTTTTGAAGTACAGGCGCCTTCAAAAAAGACATTTGTTGCTCATACTTCCATGGAGCGGCATTAACTGCTTTCTGGCCACTCACTGTTTTTTTCCCGTTCAATGCCTTTCTGTAGCAATCTCTCAACGAACCCCACTTCTTTTTCAACACTGGCACTGGAAAAATAGTAAGATTTAGCTTAAGCAATACATTTAAAATACAATTATGCTATTTATTTTATTCACAACTGAAAGTGTGTGTATCTCTTTTTCAGATATCTGGGCCATGGCGGAACCTACAGGACACTGTCATTTAGCTACAGATTAGGAGAGTCAACTGTTCGAGACATTGTTTACTCCACTTGTAAATCTATTTGGGAGAAATTGAGACCAATAGTAATGGCACCACCCGACGTCTCGAAATGGGTACAAATAGAAGATTTTGCAACCAAATGGCAGTATCCAAACGTAATAGGTGCTATAGATGGCAAATATGTAGTGATAAAAAACCAAATAATAGTGGCTCACTATATTTCAATTACAAGAAAGAATTCAGCTTTGTGCTGATGGCGCTAGTAGATGCTGATTGTAAGTTCATCATAGTAGATATTGGAGCCCATGGGAAAAACAGTGATGGTGCCATCTTTGGAGACTCAAAATTAGGTAAAAGTTTATCTAATACATTGAATATTCCGCCACCTAAAGCGTTACCTAACACAAATATTGTACTACCTCATGTCGTGGTCGGAGACGAAGCCTTCCCACTAAATAAGAATATCATGCGGCCTTATCCAGGATCTCAGTTGGCTAATAATGAAGCAAATAAAATATATAACTACCGACATTCCAGAGCTAGACGTGTCTCTGCAAATGCATTTGGCATCTTAACAAAAAAATTTAGAATTTTTAGTCAGAAACTACAGATAACACCTGACCATGTTGATACTGTTGTTTTAGCAAGCACGTGTTTGCACAATTTTCTACAAGATGATACACATCTTTGGGGCCCAGGTGAGCTTGAGGAAAAAGAAATACCTAAGGGAATTCAATCAATTTGTGGCGTGGGAGGCAATGCTATGCGTGAGGCATTCGACATTAGGGATAGCTTTAAAAACTATTTCATTTCACCTCAAGGTAATGTACCGTCGCAGAATGAAATGATAAATAGAGGGAAGAAGCACCATTAACATTGTGAATTGTAATAGACAAAGTAATTTATTATTGTGCATCTAAATATAAGAGCAATTAATTAAAATGGATTTTTCTTACCTGGCATTTCCATCAATTTGGCAATTTCTTCCCAAGCATTCTCCTTCCTAGTATTGTCATAATAATATTGATGACCAATATTATAAATTATCTCATATTGGAAGACATAATTTATGAGTTTTTCGTCAATATCTGTCATTGCTAATGATTGGTGCGTGTTTTTAAGCGTGTAATTAATTAGAGCGTGCACTGAAATAAACCCAGCACTACCTGCTTCAATGGTTGCTATCACACTAACCTCCGAATTCCTCAGCAACCCTCTCCAAAACAACCGCTGCAGTCGTTCTGCGCATGCGCAGCCTGTCAGACGCCACCGACGCTTCAGAAAAAATATCTTTCAAAGAATACTGCGTCGGTTCCGTTCTGTTCTGGCCCAGTGTGCGCAGTCAGGTATCTTCTTAAAACAGCGGGTGTGCGGAGGAAATAGTACAAAGCAACCCATTTGTAGCTTTTTGTGAGTGTATGTTTGCTTCTTTTGTAATGAACTTCCTATTTTACCCCCACCAGAATTTTCGTTATTTTTCGCTCTCTAAACAATGAGGGAATATCTGGAAGTATATAATTTTTTTTCAAGAAAAGACTTTACCATATATAACGAAAATGTGTATGATAAAATATCTCCTCACTTGATTATGTTATTTCAGGAAGGTAAGAACTTCATGTTCTTTCAAAAGACATTACTGCTTCGCAAAATGGTGTACCTTTTATGTTATTTGGTGTTTGTTTTCATTTAAGAAAAAAGAATCTCATATATATTTCATAATGGCGGCATGTTTCTCTTTATTTCGAGGAAATTAACGAAATCTATAATTGATATCAGCTCTGACAAAAAATGAAACAAACAAAAACGTCATTTCAGATAAGCATTAGAAAGACCTATCGGCCTTTTCAAGCTGCGTACAAAAGCTATACAAGGGTGGTCTTAGTTGACATATGAAAATGAACGCTGAGGGTTTCATAAGAGTTCAGAATTGGAATGTAGCTAGCTGTACCGCCAGAATCTTTGACAATAGAATGTCTAAAATTTTCATATCGATTCATTATGATAATGGCGACTAGCGGAAATCCTTTTACATTTGAAACAGAAGCCACAGATTATTTTTTTTTTTTTTCAAATGGAAACAGTGTTATTATAATTTGCACGAGTTGCTTTGTAATGAATTTCAAAGATGAGACTTGTATCGACAATGAGGGAATTAAATTATCACTCCCATTCATAGATGTCAGCTGGAGATGGCTTCCTTAGCATAAGGTACTGAAGCGACATTATAGTTATATCCTGGCTCTATCGTGTCCTAAGTAGTAATTTTCATTGATTCCCTATCTTCGTCATGGCAGTAACGTCTATGAATCTAAAAAACATCTTTAATATGTTTTCCAGGATTACATTCAAGAGTCAATAAAATCCTATAGACTAGCCCTACATAAGACTAAAAGAATAAAGAAGACTATGAAAAGCTTATCTACCAAAAGAATAAAGAAAAGTAAGAAAAGCAAACTCCTCCGTCTATCTGCTAAAAGAATAAAGAAGGCCATGAAAAGCAAACTCCTCCGCCTGTCTTCGAAAAGAATAAAGAAGACTGAAAAGCAAGCTCCTCCGACTATCTACTTGCACTGGTTTACTGGTAGTCCCTCATTATCTGGTACAAAAGTCGCTATTGATGGTTTTAACTGAATCATTACTATTAGTGCACTGAAATTCAAAGGTTATTTAATAATAATTATATGTGTTGGTGATAAGCTTTATTATAATTGTCTACAACAGCAGCCATCAAAAGCTTATCGTGCAATGCTAGTGAAAAAGAAACCTTGGTTCTGCATCCCAATCCGCCTCAATATCATATCACCCCTCTCTTTTCATACAGTCTAATCCCTCATAAAACCTCTTCAAAATTCACAATCAAGTTTGAGAGGTTGTGGATGGAATAAAAAATCCTCGATTTTCATCCTGATACGGATTCATCCAAAACTTGATGAACTCTTTACAGTCTCAACGTTCAGCATTCTGCAGAAATTCATGGAAAGGTCTCAATAACTTTCTGAAATAGCTTTTCAGAAGTCAGTTGAATAAAGAAACAAAGAGACACCAAAGAATACGGCTCTTCCTTGCACTTCTCATAGTAAAGCAGGTTGCTGGTTTTCGCTCTCCTCAAGTTCCTCATTGGATGGATCGATATCGTACTCGGCTAGCACTCTGCTGGGCCCGCGTTCAACTCTCCGGCCTGCCAATGAAGAATTTGAGGAATTTATTTCTGGTGATAGAAATTCATTTCTCGGTATAATGTGGTTCGGATTCCACAATAAGCTGTAGGTCCCGTTGCTAGGTAACCAACTAGTTCTTAGCCAAGTGAAATAATTCTAATCCTTCGGGCCAGCCCTGGGAGAGTTGTTAATCAGCTCAGTGGTCTGGTCAAACTAAGATATAATTATTTATTCGCTCTCCTCAAAAGATCATTTTTACTCTTGCATAAAACAAGAGCTTCCAGGTTTGACCATTCGAATTGGCATTCGGTCTTCACATGATTTATCACTCTAACATGATAGTTTATCTAATATTATTAACAATGCAAACAATACCATTTACAAAATAATAAAAGAAAAATTCATATTAGTAATCAATATGCCAATTAAGAAGTCTTATTTTGATTTTATCGACAGTGATTTTGTGACGAGCTCTAGATGAAATTTTAAGGTTAGTAGGGTTGGTGTTTAGTGTTCTGTACAACTACATCTCAGATCAACAAAAATCGAAGTTTTCTTCAAGTACAGGAAGATATAAAGGCATGAAGGAATTTCTCATCGACATGGTTGTTTTTCCTTCTTAATAAATAGGAATATCAGAGGGAATATATTTCCACACACTTTGGAGCTTCTGTTCGAAAGGAACAACCAGGTATTTTTCTATATTTACGTCCATAATAATCAAGAGGTAAAAGATGGGAAGACACTCAGAGAGAGAGAGAGAGAGAGAGAGAGAGAGAGAGAGAGAGAGAGAGAGAGAGAGAGAGAGAGAGAGAGAGAGAGAGATTTTATATATTTATCCTTCAGGTCTCAAGATTATTAAGTACAGTACAGTTGTCTTATAAAAGTAATTTTGCAAAAGTGATCCGTCTTTAGGTAAATATAACTGAGTGTTTTCGCTTTTAGGATACGTGACAAAATTACCAGCAAGCGTTATTCTATTGTCGGCAGATGATAATAAGGTAAGTAAAAAGAACACTTTCATATAAACCTATTCTAATTGCTTCACCTGATCTGCAGTTAAAGAAAGAATAAAAGAAAGAAATCCTGATTTGAGATCCATAATCTGGCGGTAAAGCTGTAATCAATCGTTCCATTGTCCGAGAACAATCGCTCTTTAGTGGCTCTTGCATTGAAATTTTGTGGGAATCCGAAAATGGAATTCCGCCTGATTGAGCGACCAGTTATTTCATTGGAGGATTCTTTCTGGTCTAAGAGTGACATTTCTTGATGCATTTTCTCTCTATGTTATACTTATTGGCATGATTTGTTTATTTGAACAAAAACGTTCTTATTATAGTTTTTTTGGTAATGATGGTCTTATGATGGTTCAGTTAAAAATCGCAATTTTAAAGTAGGGTCAGGTTGTAATAATTGTTTTTATGATCTGTTCGTAATCATATAGCTGATATTTTTGTTGTTGTTTCACCACATATATAAAAGTAAAAAAAAATAATAATAATTATAACCTGCCTTTCTGATATGCTATGAATTTTATTGCCCATAGTGCTAATAAGATATTCAGATCATATTATGCTCCTGTTACACGTATCTCTTTGGAGAAAGAAAAAATGGACTTGGGGTTAAAAAAATCTAAATAAAACCCGGGAAAGAAACCGAAAACTCTGTAGTAGCTTTACTTTATTCCCTTGCTCGTTTGGTAACTGCCTTGGTTACAGAGAACGGTTATTGGTAGAAAAAGATTTATATTAACATCTAGACGGTGCTAAATGAATATCCTGCTTTCCTTCGCGGGCCTTCAACGATTTTTTGCGGCCGATGAGTTCCATGGTATTTCTTGATAGCGTTAGATAAGTGGGATACAAATACCTGAATTTAACTTGGCGCTGATTGCCTCGAGCCCCCAGCAATAAAGACTATTATAAGCAACATTCATGTAATCTAAACTTGAATTGATTAAACTGAGTGAGTTGGTAATTTTTGGCCCTTTTGGGATTCTGATAGAGCCAAGACATTTCTTAATATATTTCTGTTAACTTTCTTCGACTACTGACAACATTTGTCTTTGTAAATTCTCTGGTCGCTACGGTAATTCTGGACCTATACAAATAAATTTAAACTCCCTGAGTATGGCAATAAGGTAGATAAGACTTTATTTAAAATATTCTGCGATAAGAATATTACAATCCTGAGTTCTTCCTGTAATTTTTATTCTGACTGTGCACAGAGGCAGAAATCATTTCACGTCTGGTACTGTATAGAAATTATGAATTCCGAAGTTGAATAGTTTTATTCCTAGTAGTTGCTCTTACCTTTTGATGTCCAAAGCCTTTTTTCTTCTCGAAACAGAATGTGTTGACCATAAGAAAAACATTTGAGAAACGTTGAATATTTTGTTTTTCATTCTTATAGTAGCTACTCTTCTGTAAAACAGGAACATCTGTTAGGAAACTGAATGCCAAGCCAGCATGGCTGGTCTCCTATTGGTTATCATTTCCTATATTTCTTTCCTATCCGTTTTTATGATACTTGTTAAAGTATCATAAGGAAGAAGAGTCGTAAAAGATTATATACTCAGGCCACCTGCAGGAATTAAGGATAAAAGGTCAAATGACCATACTGGTTACGCCAAGCCAGTAAGCTAAATTTGCATATCTGGAAATTGTGAGTGATCACGTGACCTTGCAACAATTTTAGGTAAATTCGAATATCTTCGTACAGGTGTACGTTATCCTTAAGAAACTCCGGACGGACCAGCTTGCATCTGGCAGACATTTCTAACTCGGTCGGATTCCAAATTCAATTTGGAATTTAAACTGGTACACAAATTTTGTCACAGCTGACAAATTATATTTTTCTTTAAATGCGCGGGAAATTTTTGACGCCTACGTATTCTATAACTCTGGCGATCTCAAACTGATTAAGAACTTTTTCGATTCGGCCATTGGCATTCCTTGGGCTGTAATTTGAAAATTTAAGACAGGGCGACTTTAATAATGTTTATTGATGCAGATATCAGAAACTAATGCACTGAGAGTCTTAATACTTCGAAAGGCAGTACAGGCTTTGGAATCGTTTAGCGTCGTATGCACAACTTCCAACATTAATTCTTTCCCCAGTTCTCATGAGACGCTAGCCTTATCGTTTGCACACATCAAAGGCAGATATCCGAGGCAGATTGCTAATGGAAGAATATTCGAGAATTACCATCGAAAAAAGACCACATACTACCAGCCCCAACCCTAAAAATCGAGTCAACATGGAATTTGGCACCTACTTCCATCGGGTCAGGGCCTCAAAATGCTATACTTTGATCTGCAATTCCATTTCAAATACGCTAGAACTGTTCTTGAAAAGTTTCTTTATTTTGAAATTAGAATGGATGGGCTTTCGATGATTCCAGATAATATTAAAATTACTTTTGAGGTCAGGAATCCTTACACAATTTTAATGGCGGCATGACTGGTCTCCATACTGTTTTGAAATATGAAAGTTTAGGTCTTGTTTGAGAATATGGAATATGCTGCCTCCATTCTCTGCATCTAAAGCGTGGAAACCGTACATAATACGTTTTTGCTCTCTTATCACTATAGAAATTAACTAGAAGAGTCCTAATTGCTTGGCACCGGTGCAATCGCCGTTGCCAAATGCTATATTTATAAGTTCCATTCAACATGACTAAATGTTCTAGTTTTCAGAATTTTTAAAGATTAAGACGATGATTTTTATTATCACAAAGTCTTTCTCAAATGAAACAATGGCTAGCCCATTCTCCTCATGAAGTAAACCATATAAAAGATCATTACAGTGAAAGACATGAAATCACGGCCAATAAAAAATAACGCTACTTAAGATAAATGAAGAGTCATGCAAACCTATAATTTAGATAAACAAAGTTCTAAAAACTTCTTAATTCTTCGTTCAAAAGCAAAAAAAAAGTTAATCTAAGTTTCATCGTTGAGGAATTCTTTACAGCACTCTGAATATCTGGTCATGTCGAAAAGACGATAGAGAAAAAACTACACACACACACACACACACACACACACACACACATACACATATATATATATATATATATATATATATATATATATATATATATATATATATATATATATATATATATATATATATATATATATATTCAACACACAGTCAAGCACGAAACAGAAATAAATTTCTGACTCAAGTCAGGATCGAACTCAGGTCTTTCAGTTGAAAGGCAAGGACGCTGCCAACAAAGCCACACAATTCATAGAAGAAGTTGGAACCTAAGTGCCACTGTACCTAAGGCTTTACCTTGGCAGGCTAACTGACTTGCATACCAGCGTGTTTTCTAGTGTTTTCTCCAAGTTCCCGATTCAGCAGTGACCCAGTTGACAGCATTTTATTCGAATTATTCTTTCTGAGTGAATATGAGAGAGATGATCAACGCACAAACATGTGATGAACAGAAATAAATTTCTGACTCATATTCGAATGAAATTCTGTCAATTTGGTCACTGCTGAGTCAGGAAGTTCGGGAAAACACGTTGGTATGCAAGGCAGTTAGCCTGTCCAGGTAAAGCCTTAGGTACCATGGTACTTAGGTTCCAACTTCTCCTATGACTTGTGTGGCTTTGTTGGCAGCGTCCTTGCCTTAGCATCGTCGGGTGTGGTTGATAACTGCGAGAAATGTAGCTACCAAAAACACGGAAGTCCCTTGAACATCTGGGTATTACACTGGGATAGCAACCCCACCCCAGTAATTGGTAAAAACCAGAAAGATAGGACCTGCTGGAGCCACCCTTGTGGGTGAAAAGTTAAGCATTGTGAATTCGGAAACAAAATAATAAAAAGGTTTGCTCTTTTCTACAAATTAATTGGCTTCCTTTTGTGTTTTGTTTACTTTGTTAGGTCGCTTGTGTAATGGTTAGTGTCTTGGCATGCCACTCAGATGTCATGAGTTTGTGCCTCCCCTAGGGCGATGATAACATCACTAGCTCTGTATCATGATCAGTTACTGCCGCGCTTAGGGGTCTGCGGTGGCAAGTTGAAACCAACATATTCTTTGGAAGGTCGAATTTCAAGTCAATAGGTTGCATCTACTGAATAAATAAAAAATATAAACAAGGAGGAAAAATCTAAAAGTAAAATTATACTTGCACATTAGTATTCAAAATCACTTGTTCCACAATATATA
Organism: Macrobrachium rosenbergii; assembly: GCF_040412425.1. NCBI lineage: Eukaryota > Metazoa > Arthropoda > Malacostraca > Decapoda > Palaemonidae > Macrobrachium > Macrobrachium rosenbergii. The sequence continues at coordinate 5,119,056 of NC_089795.1, read as the reverse complement.
TATATATATATATATATATATATATATATATATATATATATATATATATATATATATATATATATATATATTGTGTATATATATATATATATATATATATATATATATATATATATATATATATATATATATATATATATATATATATATATATATATATATATATATATATATATATATATTATATACAGCATGCAATATTACTTTTATATATTTGTCAACAAACTGGTTTCCCTGCTTCCATCCTAAAATATCAAACCTATTTCCCCTTCATCCAAGCAGTGTTATTTTCAAGAAGCGGCAACTAGACCCAGAATTACTGCCATAATCCCTCACAAGAAGGCATGAAATAACCAGAATGACCACCGTAAGATGTCGGTTCTGGTTCACTGACTAAGTCAATCCGCTTAACGGGCAGACCTGTCGTCAGCGGAATAGGAACTCATATTTTTCTTGGCAGGTATAGATGCTGGGTGGGATGAAAAAAGAGAGAAAGAAATTAATGAATTAGGGAGAAGTAGATTAGACGATATTAATTTCTGTCGATGACTGGGCATAATAGAATCTTAAAAAAATCATATCAAATGTACAAAGAGTAAATTAACGTTAGTATTAGGATGACAAGTTTCATCAATTTTACAGTAGTTATGCAAAAGATTATTGTTTTACAGCATCATTATCATTTTCTTCCTCAACATCCTTATTTATTTCAGTAGAAACTTCTACCAGCCCTCGTTTAGTCCACCCAGATGGCGCATTTTTTTGTCCGTGACAGTTTTTACTCTTCTTGGATGGCTTTTCTCCCGATTCATAGGAGTTTATGACTGGATAGAATTAATGTTTTCATTCCTTTGAACAAGTCTATAAGTTTTCACACTTTTTTTTTTTTTTTGTTCTTTGGGTACCAGATTTAATAGTCTGGAAGACGTGTTCCAAGATCTTCCTTTATAGCACCTATGTCGTATTTATCTAAATTTGTCTATGCACTCACACACACACACATATATATATACATATATATATATATATATATATATATATATATATATATATATATATATATATATATATATGTGTGTGTGTGTGTGTATATATATATATATGTATATATGTGCGTGTCACGCACACACACACACACACACATATATATATATATATATATATATATATATATATATATATATATATATATATATATATATATATATATATATATATATATATATATATATATATATATATATATATATATATATATATATATATATATATATATATATATATATATATATATATATATATATATATATATATATATATATATATATATATATATATATATATATATATATATATATATATATATATATATATATATATATATATATGAGATGGGGTGTAGGTCCTGAGCGGTTTCGACTTTATTTCCAAGCCATTGACGAAGGACTGATACAGAGTATTAAAAGACACAAATATATATATTACTGGAACATTACTGACGAACATACACAACCGTTAGAGACTACATATCCACCCACAGGCCGTTGTCAAAACTCATTTGGGTAAAAATGACAATAGTCAGGGGCCAACACTGATAAACATCATTTGTAACTTATACATGGAATTTTTTGAAAAGAAAATATTAAACAACATAATTCCACGCAATGTAACATGGTTTAGGTATTGACAACATAATTTGTGTATGGCCAGGGAACCAAGATGTAAGTAATTTTTTTGCTAAATTAAATCAATTAGTACCATCAATTAAATTCACTATGGAAATGGAAAATGATGGGTGCTTACCCTTTTTTGGATGTCCTCATACGAAGAAATAGTAATGGGTTTAAATATAGTGTGTATAGAAAACCCACTAATATTTCTTCCTGTGTGCATTTCTATTCCAGACAAAGCAATAAGGTTAAAAAAATCAGTGTTTTCATCTATGTTTTTAAGAGTTACGTGTATGTAGCCCTGAATATATTGACGAGGAAATAGGTAAGATTAGGAATACAGGCAAGAAATTGAAATATCCCGACAGTGTATTAAACAGTGCATTTGAAGCGGCAAAAAAGACTATGTATCAAAACCAAAAAGAATTTTACAACACAAAAAATTTGCTTGTACTGCCTTATAATAATAATAAGAAAGATATCCCCCATCTTAAAAATTTTGGTGTTAATGTCGCATTTAAGAACAATAAAACAATGAAACATGTACTTATCAAGAACTCCCCCAACAATACTAAAGGGTGTGTATATAAAATTCCAGGTAAGTCTTGTGACAACTTTTATATTGGCCAAACGGGTAAAGCACTGGAAAAGAGAACAGAACAGCATAAGCAATGTGTGAGATATGCACAGGGGAACAGTGGTATTTTTGTACATGTTAGTGAGAACAATCATGCTATCAACAGGGAAGGGGCAAAAAGGATTCTACATTCTACTAACACACTGGAAAGGAATATCATTGAATCTAGCTTTAAAAAAGAAAGTTACAGCCATAATATGAATATCAGTCAAGGGATGTATAAACTTGATCCTTGAATATCAAAAGAAATTTGTAAATTGTTTAAATTTTAAGGCAGGCAGTAGAGATGCACGAAAATAAGATTATCATATATGTAAACACAGTACGGGGCCAGCAGTGCTAATGAGTTTTCCAAACTCCGCCTCCCTGACACCTTGACACCAGCCTGTGGGTGGATATGTAGTCTCTAACGGTTGTGTATGTTCATCAGTACTGTCCCTGTAGTATATATACTCTGTATCACTCCTTCGTCAGTGGCTTGGAAATAAAGTCGAAACCGGTCAGGACCTACAACCCATCTCTCTTTTTTC
>NC_089795.1:5096219-5111219 GCF_040412425.1 Macrobrachium rosenbergii | reverse complement strand
TCTTTATTGCATTCGGTTGCGAATTCAGATTTGAAATTTAATATTCTCTTGCTTGTCTATTGATTACATTGTTCATTTTATACCCAACGTTAAGGAAAGATTTCATTCAAAAAGGATTTTAAACGTCTTATAATCTACTGAATTTAATTACTGCAGAAAAGTTTCCTGTAGGCCTATTGTTTGCCCGTCTTGCCTTAAATAGAACGGAATGTGGTCAAAGTGTTTCTTGGCTTTAGTAAAAGACTCTTTTGTAGTGTCATGACCAAAAAACTAGCTTTGAACTATGTCGCTCTTTGCCGCTGCTTGAAACCGAGTGCCTGGAGACAAACATCCAACAGTTACTCAAAGAATTTCCCAGTTTGAATAGAAACTCCACTTTGAAGATATAATAATACTTTTAAAAATATAATCTTTTTCTCTAGTTTTCTGCCCTGAGGTTACGCTTGAAATGATAACTATCAGATAAATACCTACATAACTTCTAAATAACGACTATGACCTAATGAGAAGTACCAGAGTCATTTCATATCACATTAATCTGTGAAGGCTTTATCGGATGAAAGCATGAAGAATCAGTCTTGAAAATAATGAATATTATAGAGAGAAATCAGTGTATTTTGTTGCTAATGAGAATAATGTGTAATATTTCACGAAAATTTCAAGAATGAGTATAAATGTCTTTATCACCACGGAAATGTATGGAAAAATTTCGTTCCAGTTATTCCCAGTTTTACCGAATTATTCATTACACGGATCTTCTTGTAACAATCAATGCACAGAAAGTTCATTAAAGTTTTAAGTTTTGGTGCTAATGAAGAAGCCCATGAAAACATCGCAGTCAGATTAACCATAACATCAGGGAACGAGGGAGACTTATTCGCCTTATAGATGGTTTCACTTCAGTGTGAGAATGACCTCTTGGATGCCCACCCGCGTTCACGGTATGCCATTTGACTGAGCAATGAACCGTCACATCAAGTTTTTCTCTGTTTGCTCTTTTTCTCCACCTTATCTGCACTCCACAGCAGTTACCTAGCAGCTAGGTACCTAATCCAATGCTTAGGCCAACAAAGGCACACTAGACGCGATAGAGAAAGAAATAGAGTACTTTAGTAAGTATTAATCATATTAAGAGGAAAAATGGAGCTCCTAATGTCATCTTGCAATGAATTCTATGTGGTTGCATATCATAAGGCTGATAATATTTATGAAAAGCATTTTATGAGGCAAAAAAAGAGGTGCAATATTACGTTTGGGAGTAAAACTGTTACTACTCATTTCTATTTAATATATCACCACAAACCTATAAAATTTACAGGTTTTCACCATCGAAAGTTAATTACCAAAATGACAAAGATTTCTATTAAACTGATTCTCTTTCAGCAATGTAATGCTAAAAATAACATAATCGATGTTTTGTTACATAATCGAATTATTGTGCCTTGTGCTCGTGCTTAGACATTTCGGCTTGACCTAAGTTAAAGTTTTCATTAGAAAGGGAAGAAGAGGTCTGATAAAATCATAAGCACTAAGTGACTTCATTTTATTCCTTTTGCAATTCTTTCTTTCAGAGTTGGATCAAATTTGGCTCTCGTCTGTCTTCAGTGTTACTTGGTTCCAGCTTGGCTAAACTCACCAATTTGCTTTACTTTACGAACCATTTTCTTTATAACCATATTTCCTATTTTCACAATTTCCATTTTATCCGCCTCATTCGCATCTACACACACACATTATATATATATATATATATATATATATATATATATATATATATATATATATATATATATATATATATAGACCATCCGTTACTAGCTGGATCACTTTTTTGTTGTGGTGAAAAAATAGCCTTTCCATACCTTCGTATATACATCTTAGCATCTTGACACCGTTCCGTCTAATATATCTTGATTAAACCACCCGTGGCCCGTTAGGTAATTTTTTCATTTGCTTATATATATATATATCTAAATATATATATATATATATATATATATATATATATATATATATATATATATATATATATATATATATATATATATATATGTGTGTGTGTGTGTGTGTGTGTGTGTGTGTGTTGAATCTGCTGGTCACTTTTTACCAGATATATATGTAATTGCAATAGCCTTCTCATGGTCAGGTCGGTAACGTGACCTCTTTGTAATTATGGTAACACGGGTTCGTTTCCCGCTACCGGACATCACAGCCACTTCAAATTCTTGCACTTAGATCTCAAGACTTTGTAGTGAATTCGAGAAGTTAAGAAGGCATTGTGGTTGTTATAATTATATATATATATATATATATATATATATATATATATATATATATATATATATATATATATATATATATACATACTGAATATACAGTATGCATATGCTCATTAATAATAATAAAAATAGCAGTAGAGGAGCATTAGCACTAATATTAATAAACCTGCTTGAATGTTTCTTCTAAGCTATATTGATCAAGTATGAGAAATTATAAGGATATGATTAAATGAACGTTTTGAAATTTTCTGGCAACAAACAGCATAGAAAGACATCAACATTCCATAATTTAAATACCATTTAATTACAAAGTCTACTGGCAGCACCAGCCCTGTTTATAGGGGAGGGGGAGGGAAGGTGGAAGGGGGATGGGGAAGGAGAAGGGGAAGGGGGAGGTTGGGAGGGGAGGGGACGGGGAGGGGAGGGGAAGGAGATGGAAAATGGAAGGGGAGGGGAATGGGATGGAAGATTGAAGGGGAGGGAGATGGCAGGGGGGAGGAGGGTTGGGAGGGGGAAGAGGGAGGGGAGGAGGGTGGGAGGGGAAGAGGTAGGGGAGGGGAGGGGAATTTTTGTTACTTATACTTTCATATATGATATGAAAGTCACTAGACTTTGGGGATAACTTAAACTCAAGGGGAATTATAATTAAGAAGTACTTCCGCATTGGCCAAGGTTCGAACTTGATCTATAAACAAGGTTGGAAGGTGATTTTGACCATCATGTGGTACGAATGTGTCTAGCCAGCTTTAATGAATTGAAACTGAATTCGACAGATACATCAATCCATAAACTGAACAAGACTTTTATTAGTCTGAGAGCAAAGTATGTCAGTAACTTATCCCTGGAACATCTCGAGCATCGTTTCTCATCCTGCCACGGATGGTGATAGTCTTCATTTAATGCCAAAAAAGTCGAGAAGTTATGACGTGATTGTGGCAATTTAAATTATAAACATTCACCACACACACACACATACGTACACTCACAAACACACACACATACGTACACACACACACACACACACACACACACACACACACACACACACACATATATATATATATATATATATATATATATATATATATATATATATATATATATATATATATATATATATATATATATATATATATATGAATGTCTTTTCCTGTAATACTACAGTGTAATATATGAATATAAGAAGGCCCATAAAACTATTTAAACGTTGAAATAGTGTTTTATGGGCCTTCTATATTCATATATATATATATATATATATATATATATATATATATATATATATATATATATATATATATATATATATATATATATATTCATATATATATATATATATATATATATATATATATATATATATATATATATATATATATATGTGTGTGTGTTTATGTGTGTGTGTGTGTAAATTTCTAGTTCTAAGTAACTCTAAGACTCCCGGTCTACCTGTTTACAAAAATCCTTTGAAAATACACGAGGGGACACATAAACACCGCACAGCTTCGTTGTTAGAGAATATGAAAGAATTATGAGCGGACTGAAACATAAATATTTCTAATACTTTCATAGGAAAAAGAATAAGCTGTGTTATGACAACAACATTCACAGCACTGCTCACTCTTGGCGGGCGCAACGTATACATACATACTGTATATGTAAATACGCCTATTGACGTTGGGAAGGAAGCTTAAAGCAATGGCAGCTAATTGAGGTGATGGAAAATTTACAGGCAATCCGATTCTACCTGAATAGAATATCGTGTGCGTTACCCAACTGGGATATTACTATTTTAGGATGGAAGTCCTTATTAACTGTAAGCGTTGTATGCGAGGGATTACAACAAAAAATAATCAGTTTAGTGATTGTAGGGTCCATATTTTTCACGTCCCATAGCTGCAGTTAAACGTACAGGGAATTTACTGAATTTCTGCCTCTGATATTTTTTTATGCAATTTTAATTATGCCTGTGAAAATAAAAACACAGCGAGTGAAAGTGGATAAACTAAAACAATATTGGAAATTCGTATGGGTCATTCGTTTACAGAGGATCATAATTTCAAATTCTAATGTTTGGCATTTTTTAAAAATATTTTGCCAACTTAAAATTGTTCCTTTAGGCATGCTGTTTGCATCCTATCCTATTAATCTTTTTCTCTTTTCTTCAAGGTTAACATCTCCCCTGAGTGGAGCCTAACATAACACAACACCGAAAGTTAGATCTATTTTCGGGGTCCTTGATTATACGATGTACAGAGAACTCGATTGCGCTGAAGAAACTTCGCTGCATTTTTAATTGTTTTTTCTAGATAACTCTCATGATCAAAATCCAGAAGATGTTCTTTAATTAAGCAGCAGAAAAGAACAGAAGGGGATCATAAAGTATGAACATTTTTCTTGATCGACCTTACTTGAAGAGTGGTCACATATTTGAATCCGTTTAAAGTAACGAATGATATTTAGTATTATTGATTTTATTTAGGAAAACAGAAAATCACATTTTCTAAATGATTTCATTTCTGGGAGTAAAGCTTCGAGAGAAAGAAACTCGGCTATGATGAATAACTCTTTCCTTGCAATATATGTCCACATTAAGCTCAAGAAGAATTTCCGGTACCCATATCAGAATTTCCTGATTGTTAATATCATCGTTATATATGTATGTATGTATGTATGTATATATATATATATATATATATATATATATATATATATATATATATATATATATATATATATATATATATATACTTATTGTTTGAGACTCACTTCCTCAGTTTTGGCGTATTACTATAAACTATAAAAAGCACAAATACATTAAGACAAGGTCAATGATGATGATAGCCCATAATTGTAACATTAAGCTAATTGGTAAGTCTTTCATGTAAAAATCAACAACTGATGATAAAAAGGAAATGAGATTAGACACTTTGACAATCTTATGTACAACACAAAGGGCAACATAAAACTGGCAGATCAATTACTTTGTCCAAAGAGCGTGCATGAGAGGAACAGGGTTTGAGAGAGATAGAGCGATGTTATGAAATTCGTGAACAGTATTGCATGCTATATCTGAAAACATTGACTAAGATACATAATAATGAAAAAAGATGCTTCGAAAATATAAGAAAAATATAAGAAAGGTAATATTAATGTGAGAACCAATATGAGAAAAGATATTTATCAACTCTTTCCAGTCGTCATCTCTTGGGGAGAAGGAACGTTCTTTGTGGGGTTAAAAATGGGGAGAGGGAGGAAAAAAGGACGGAAAATGAAATAATAGATAGAAAAAGAAAGATAAGAGTTTAAACGAGCTGGAAAAGAATATGAGACAAACAATGGAACGGTGGATAACATTTAATACAAAGGTAATGCTAAGGCACTTGGTAGGTTGAAAAATAACATCGAATCTTTGTGGAAAAAGTAGAGAGAAAATAATTGATTTTGCAAACATTTGTTACCAGAGAGAGAGAGAGAGAGAGAGAGAGAGAGAGAGAGAGAGAGAGAGAGAGAGAGAGAGAGAGATGAACATTTTTTTCTCCTTTTGGTGACTAAGAAGATACATCTTGCTGCTAAAAGCGAAGAGAAGGTATTTTTCTTGAGTAATTGAATACTACCCGACTCCTCTCTCTCTCTCTCTCTCTCTCTCTCTCTCTCTCTCTCTCTCTCTCTCGATCATAATCTCATTTGCTCCTCTGTTTTTCTTTCCTCTCTAGTGAAAACTTCTGTGTAACATTATGATTAAATGTTATAAGACTCACTGTAGCATGATACGGGATGAAGCTGAGAGGCGAAAGTTACATAATAAGAATTCGAAGTTAATTTTCCTGCCAAGTTATGAGTGAGCCCAATGCAAGTTTTGCCGAGTAATTAACAAGCAAAAGTTTCATGATTATTCTGTCGCCTTTACATCACCTCCAGTACTCTGTTATCTTTATCATATAAGTAAGACTCGGTTTCTGTATGTGTTCAAGTTAGTGTTATTTATACCGTGGAGGGGCTAAGAGAATAAACAAAATAGTAAATTTTCATTCACAGCCAAGAATCACAAGACAGAATTTAAATGACTAGAAACAGATGACTTGTGGTGGGGTGCTGTGAGAGTTTGCGAAGTGAAGAATGAAATGTTTACGTGGAATTTCATCGGCCTCATCATCTTCACCATTACTATTTTCCCATTAAAGGTATTAGTTTTGGGAGTAGTTAAGAGTCTTAAACAAATCGTTCTATATCTTTTTTCAACGAAATCGCTACTCACACGGATATGGTACTTAATATTGTTCCCAATTTCAGTGATAAATCGTCGTTTTAAATCTGTCATAGAGTTATCGAGGAGGGTTTCGACCTCCAATTGACATTGTGGGTCACCTGTGCTCTATGAATAAAGAATAAGTAAAACTAAATTAAAGAGAATTGTTTAAGGAAAACTTGAAAATTCTTAATAATTGTCTTTGTTTCCGCCACAAAAATACCTGGTGGCCTTTTTATCTTTTACACTTTCCAGTTACCTAATATTTTGATAGTATTTGACTAATTTAGATAAAATTACTGTTCGTTTTACATAAATAAAAAGTTTAATCTTATATTGGAGGTATTTTTTCTGTATAAGTTTAGACATCAAATTGAGGAATATAAATTTCACGATTATATAAAGAGTTAAGGATAAAGCGTATTTCGAGTGAAAAGAAAAGAAGATTTCAATGTGAATTTATTAATTATATATAGTTATACTGATGAACACACATAGCTAAACGAAAGCAGGCTTTATCAGACCAAGCAAAGAGCGCAAAGGGCGTAGAACCTTTATTCATTCTGGAGAGATCGTCAGCTGCAGATTCCAGAAGATTGGCTTTGTCTTCGCGATAACGCCTGCTTGATTGGATTCTTACTGTCTTTATTTTAAAAGGCCTTGGAAAAAGTTTCGGCTTCAGTTCAATGCAGAAGCTGTTCGTCTGGTCAATGTGGTTCAGAAATGTCCCAGGACTGTGGTGTCATTTTCAAGAAGTTCATTTTCTCTTTTTCTTCACCCTTCGAGCGCTTCCAGTTTCCTTGAATAATTCGTGATGAGGCAGAATCGTGTTTCTGACTAAGAGCTTTTCATTTAACTACAATTAGAGTTGTCTCTGCGCAATCCACTTAAATTATGCCGCATGCATAGCTCTTTATGTAATTGTAATTCAAACTTCGCCTGTTGGAGGTATGAGTCTAAAAGCTTGATAAAGCTGAATAAAAAAATTTTTCATGAAAACTAATAAAAATAAATAATTTTATAATAAGTAAACATGCATAATACAAGTTAAATTCTACATTTAATAAAAATATTTGCTTTCAGTTAATAGGCCATTCCAGTCCTCTTGTTTACAAAAAGTGCACATTGGCATTTTTTTTCATACCATACACACAGATTTTTTCGACAAACAATATCTAGCGTTTTTTCCGGTAAAATGTACAGTGACGTTTAAAGACCGCCGACACTTACTCCTGCAGATGAAGCAGTGTAATGGAAATATGTCCGCTTGAATTTACTATATATATATATATATATATATATATATATATATATATATATATATATATATATATATATATATATATATATATATATATATATATATATATATATATATATATATATATATATATATATATATTTCGTTTCAAAGTTATAGGACATATATATAGTATTTCATCTGCAGGATTTGTGAATGTTATATCGTTTTAAACGTCACCTGTACATTTTACCAAAAACGAAAAAATAGTACAGATATTGTTTGTCGAAAAATACATGGTATGAAAGACCAATGTACTTTTTGTAAACAAGAGGACTGAATATATATACTGTTAACTGAAAGCAAATATTTTTATTAAATGTAGCAATTCTAATGTGCTATGCATGGGTAAAATCATTATTTTTATTAGTTTTCATGGAATTTTATTCAGCTTTTATCAAATAGACTCATACCTCCAGCAGGCGAAGTTTGAACCATAATTATAAAGAGCTGCGTGTGTGGCATAATTGCGCAGAGACAGTTCTAATTAGAAGTTAATATATATATATATATATATATATATATATATATATATATATATATATATATATATATATATATATATATATATATATATAGATTATGCATGTAATCAACAGGTAGGTTTGCTGAAAGCAAATGAGTGTTACAGACTAATACACACACAAACAAAGCCGCTCAACATCTTATAAAAACATAACAGACACCTCACGACGTCTCCGAACTGTCGACCTAACCGCTCATATATAGTATATGTATATATATATATACCCTGTTACGATACTATATATATATATATATATATATATATATATATATATATATATATATATATATATATATATATATATATATGTTAGATATGATTTGAGATATATGAGTATGGACATATGGCCCTATATATATATATATATATATATATATATATATATATATATATTTCCTGTAAAATGGAATTTTTATATATATATATATATATATATATATATATATATATATATATATATAGTTCTCCTCGCTGCTGGGAGAAAGGGAGCTGGGGATTTGGTACGATACATGTACACATGCGGTACCGGGGTATAAGCGATGCCAGGCAGGGCAGCCGATCGAAATACGGTCTACCCCAACGCCAAACCAAAGTCCTTCAAAGAAGGCATATACATATATATAAAAATGGGAAAAAGCACGTTAACGAAGAATATATATATATATATATATATATATATATATATATATATATATATATATATATATATATATATATATATATATATATATATATATATATATATATATATATATATATATATAATATTAAATCAAGTTTTTGTCAGATTCGATAATTAAATTAACGAAGGTAAGTTTAAGAAACGGTATAATTTCTAACTCTTTTCTGCTGTAAATTATTTGCGAAGGAAAAGGGAACCGCAAAAGTCCTTCAGTAGAATTCTCGCTTGTTTAATGACAGAGTTATTTCTCCAAACCACTAATGTATTGATGACACTTCCCTGTAATCGTCTTCAGATGTCTGACTGCAAATTCCAAGGCAGTGGCTAAAAATAAACGATAAAGCCTTAGTAAAACTGCAGGATTAATGAAAAGGTAAGAGCGAGTGTTTAAGTATCACTCTTCTTAGGGCTTTAAAGCCCAATTCCCTACTTCTAGAAAAGAGACCTGGAAACCTGATTAAGATTAAGCATTTTCACTATCAGCCCTGTTTCATAATATTGCTATTTACACTGGATACTAATGATAAATTGCTGCGCTACTCTCTGAGACGATATTTTATGTGGTACCTTTTGTTCTCTTTTATTGCCTCACCATATGCCTTTTCCTATAAAAAGGATTGAAGTTTTTGACATTTTCTTCTTTTAATTTGGAGCAAATCCCCTTTTTTAAACATTTATTACGATTCACCATAGTCATTTAACAACCAGACATCAAATTCATTTCTTAGTTTAAAAGTGACCCAATGGGATTTAACAGAACAATAATTCTAAAGCGTTCCAGGAATTATGCTAGAATCTTTTGTTGCTGTAAAGATACCTTTTTAGCCATTGAATATATATATATATATATATATATATATATATATATATATATATATATATATATATATATATATATATATATATATATATATATATATATATATATATATATATATATATACATTGTGTGTGTGTGTTTGTGTGTGTGTGCATGCGTGTACGCACCGTGTACGTGTTCACGTGTGGCGTTATAGATGTAAGACCGTATTTCTTGTAATTACACGCAAACAAAATCATATTATAGCTGTGTTAAAGATGACTAAATAAAACAGATTCTGAAAACATGAAAGAGGAACGATAAATCCCGCCAAACAAACTAAAAGTAAAAGCAAATATTTCTCGGAATCAGTGGAAATCCAGGATTATGGAGCCAAGTAAGTTCTTAGTAAGGTTTTAGGAAAAAAGTACCATTTCCTATTTTATTAAAAGCTTCGATATGGCAAGATAATTAACAGATGGAATTTTTTTTAACATTGCAACTCTTCCGTTGTTCTTTTTAATTAGATGTTTGAATCTATTGTACATTCGGCTATCTGTTTTATATATTTAGGCATGTGTCATGCTTTTCCGATCTCCAGGAGTAAAAAAAAAAAGTCTTTAGTAGAAACTATAGTGAACTACAATTGTAAGGGTAGATTTATTTAATTTGTTTCATATTTTCCCATACCTTATCACTTCTTTAAATTCATTTCTGAAAGTATCATAAGAATTATCCACTAAGAGTGGCCAGTAAGAACAGTTGAATAGATTTAATAAACTTTTTCGATGTTTATTAACAAAATAACTTTAAAAAAGTGTCATTGCTTTAACCAAATCAGGTGATATACGTCGGAAAATATAATGAAGTACTGAACGGAGATGATGATATAGTGATCTATGCATATATAATAACGTCTGAGTGCCACTCATTATTTCTGTATTCTTCTTCGTTACCCGACTGCACACAGATCACTTAATATAAGATTAATGAAATTCAGTGATTTATCTGCAACAGTGGATACCATATAATCAGATTTGTAACGCAAGAGTGACTTTGCTTCAAGTCCTTATTACACGAAATCACCTCCCCTTTGCTTGAGACCTCGTAACAAAGAAAAGTGAATGCACCGCACTTTCAAGTTCTTTCAAGGTTCATTACAGCAAACCTCCATTAAGAGCTCGTTCGTTTTGTGGTGCATAAAACATTGTCATTACCATGACTCGTCGCTGTCATCACTTACGAATACTGAGAAGTGGTTCATTTACTTTAATACGAAACAGTATTGTGGCTACAGGTTATCTCATGCAAAGATTTTTTCATATTTTTTAATTCACATGTCCTCTTACTTTACTTTTATTGGCATAAGCTTTGTGTTAGATCGAGAATTTCGACTTTTTTCTCTCTTTATTTTCCAAATTCTCTTTCCGTTCTTGTAACTGATTATGCTAAATGATAAGCTGATCATACCAACAACGAGGGGAGAACACAACGTCGGCAACGGGTTTGCAGTGTGTTTATATTCTAAAACAATGTAAGAGAGACAAAAAACGGTGGGGCTAATGAATACTCATTTGCAGAAGTACAAGCTCACCACCATTTATTACGCCTCAATAAGGGCTGTCATGTGAAGTTTTTCTTTTGCTCTGCATAAAATTAATGTTTTAGAGCTTATTTTAACTATAATCCGATATTTTATTCTTTTGGATTTTCCCCTTCTTCTCACTTTTTTTTTTTTAGCAGGTCTTATATTCGAGGTTTTCCCATCAAATAATTTACTCTTTATCTAGAACAGAAAACCCAAAAATCTTGGTGCCTTTCATTTTTAAATTCTTTCTTGAATATCCTGTGAAATAAAGGTTATGAGAAGTTCTTAGGACCACAATAATTTCTCTACAGGTTTTGAGAGCCACTTAGAATTTTTTCTCATATTATTTAGCGTTTAGAAAGAATAAAGACGATAGCTTTAGATAGCTTTAATCTACATTGTTCTCATTTACCGATTTATTCCTCAAAAGAGCTATTCGCTTTATTTCAGCGTCCCCCTCCACATTAGATAAAAAAAAAAAAATTATATAGATGCCGTTATGGGGGACACATTGCAAAACCCTAATATTGTGATAAAAGACTGATAATGTTATGGAACCACCTTGAAAAATCACTGTGATCTTTTCAAATATGTTCGTGAGCCGTGCAGCTCACACAAAAAAATTACCAAAGCAATCAGGGTCGTTTAATTAGAAAACGGGGAAAACAGTTTAATATAATTTTTCTAGCAACAGTATTTTTGTGATAGAAGAACTGGAGACCTACACATGTATATAAATGCACACACGGAAGCGAAAGTGAAAGGTACACGCGGTTAATATTTAGGTACAAAAAGAGACAAAGAGTGCGGGTTACCCAACCAACATGTCGATATTTCATAGGTAAAATGGATATTTAACTTAACTATGTAATTCCTACTGCATTTCAGTTTTGACATAGGAGCCAGATGAAAGGTTAAAATATTGTTATATTATAAAAACTGGAGAGTTCTCAGTGCAGGTTATACTATCTCTGCAGGCTGTAAAAACAGGTTGTTGTTCAGTTTCTCAGAATAACAGGAAAAAGCCCAAACTGAAATTGTGATCCAAAGAAAATATAGGCCAGTTGTGATTTTATCCCTAAAAATTGCCGTACTTCTTTCATGAAATAAGATAGATAATTAGACTAAGTTTCTCAAAATATTAATACATGCATACATATATATACACACACACACACACACACACACATATATATATATATATATATATATATATATATATATATATATATATATATATATATATATATGTCTGTATGTATGTATGTATGTATGTATGTGTGTATACCTTCACAAGAATCATGAAACTAAATATATGCAAGAATTTAAGGGAATAATAACAGGAATCAGTACCTAACGCTTTAGCATATTTGATTACACTTATTCAGGGTACAGAACAATTGAAGACAGCTGAAGAAGAAGGTGAAAACATGGAAGTGAATGTCCAAATAGAATTCCAAAAAATGAATAAAGCAGCAGCCATATATCATGCAGATTCAAAAGTAAAGTAGTCTTTTGAATGACGTTGTTAACCAAGAATAGGGGAATAATAAAAGGAATCAGTTCAGCCATGGATGCAACAATTGAAGTGCAGCTGACTAACTCCCAGGTATCCATTTTAGTAGCATATATCGCAGATTCAAAAGTAGACTTTTTGAATGTACATCCTTGTCTAGCCATGGATGCAACCCAGTACAGCTGACTAACTCCCAGGTACCCATTATAGGGCATAGGTCAACAGGGACGCAATGGATTGTAATGCATGTACATATTGCTCCGCCCAAGTCTAGGTTTTGAACAATGGTCGTCTTAGCCAACTTTGTTCTATTCTGTAAACCCTTCAGATCCTGTTCTTTGCATCTTTGCAGCTTTCTCAGTTTTTCAGGGAATTTTTTCTTTATCCTCAAGACTCTTACGTAATTCTTTCACAAAAGAATACCAACAGTATTTTTTCCCCGTACATCAATTGTTATCTGTTTTTTTCTCCTAATGTATTTCGTGCCATTTCCCTTCTAGCAACCAGTTAACGATCACCTTATGATCACATCTCTTCTTATACATACAAATTATATTTATGTACAGTAAAATTATTAATTTCATCTCAAAAGGGTAAAACTAATAAATATATCATAACGTTATTTAGTATTGCGTAACGGAAGCCCAGTTCGGGGAAGGGAAGTGGATTTAGACAAGGACAGGTGTGTGAAAAGTCTTCATCATAAAACATTTGTGTTAGATCTTTGAGAATAATGGAAAAACATGAATGGAGTTTACAGTGACTAAGATCAGCTCCACTCTAGATATACATAATCAACATGAAAACAAGGAATATATAGAGTATTGAGAGTAATTTGTTGGGAGCGATTATAATTTTTAGGATGAAAATTAAAGTTGTTCATAATATGTAGATGGGAGGGTGGCTGATATGACTGCAAAATGTGTATAAAACAGGGGAGAGCTATGTCTCCTACGGAGTCTTATTTCTCTTTGGATGGAGTGATGCGAGAAGCAAGAGAAAAGATATCCAATGCATAAGTACAAAAGTTGCGTGGTAAAGTGGCTGTGCATTGAATGCTGAATGAATGGTGTCTCCTGATAAAAACAGATTTCATTGGATAGTTAAGAGGAAAGGAGTTTCCGAGCGTTTGTTGGGGGCCAAAACTGAAAGAGAACGTCAGCAAATCTCAGGATTTCACGGGAAATGGACGACGGTAAGATAGAGCCAGTAATGTTGTTATGGATAATGGAGGGGTGGATATGGGTAACTATCACAAATATAAAAAGGTCAGGCACAAAAGAGGTAAAGAAAGAACTATGGCATAGAAATATCAGTTGTTTGGATGAGACTTGGATTGCTCATAAAGGAAATGAAGTGTGGTTGTTTAATACAAACGAAAGAAAGATTGGCGTTATTAAAGTGAATTATTGTCTTATTTTGTGTAGAGTGACGCAAAGTAAGCAGCGACTAAAGAAGGAGAATTGAAGTTACATATCTAAGTGGTAAAAAGGTTACTTTTGGTTAAAAGAATGATCAGTGTAGTTCGAATGATTTTGTCTTAAGAAAAAAGTAGAATGACAGGAGGGTCGTATTCAAAAAGTGACTGGAGGGACGAGGAGAGGATGGCTCGAAAAGGTCTTGATAGTCTTTAGTTTCTAAAGATTAATAACCAACACTGTGCCAAGGGAGAGTCGATGTCTACCAAAGAACTTCCTGTGTAGGTTTTCTCTGAAGCTACCTTGATTAGGAAAATGGTTCAAATACATACATTATATATATATATATATATATATATATATATATATATATATATATATATATATATATATATATATATATATATATATATATATATATATATATATATATATATATATATATATATATATATATATATATATATATATATATATATATATATATATATATATATATATATATATATATATATATATATATGTGTGTGTGTGTGTGTGTGTGTGTGTGTGTGTGTGTGTGTATGTATTCCATCAGTGTGGCTGACAATTATCCCTTGTCTCTTATAGATCAATTACTTGATAACATTGGGCAAGCTTGAAA
>NC_089795.1:5061219-5091219 GCF_040412425.1 Macrobrachium rosenbergii | reverse complement strand
ACATATATACATATATATATATATATATATATATATATATATATATATATATATATATATATATATATATATATATATATAAATATATATATACAGCATATTTTTCACAGCACTCTTTATTTTCTGTTGAAGAATGGCTTCAGAAATTGTTACCATTCTGAAATTCACTAGAATTTAGGGATGTGGTTCCTACAAGGCAAAAGTCCTGTATTTGCCAGGGACTTCTGGCTCGCTTGTGGAATCGAACATCATATCTACCTCTAGTAAAACGAACCTCCTTGCTAATGCCGCGGAGGAGAGATAGTGGTTATTAGTTAGTTAATAGAACTAAGACAAAAGGCCTGTTTTGGTTATGACTCCAATGAAAGTATAACACTATGGAATCCGAATATTAGAATATCCATTCTCATCCTTTTATCTATCTATCTATCTATCAATCTATCTATCTATCTATCTATCTATCTATCTATTTGAATACTGATGAAGGTGAGATCAGCTAGAAGAAGCAGTTAAGGTAATAAAACAGTTAAAGAATTATAAGGTACCAGGAGGGGATGGTTTATTCCCGGAAGTGTTTATGGTGGAGGAAAATAGATTAGTATTTGTCATGAAGATATTCAGTGAGAGATGGGTGACAGGGATAATACCATCAGGTTGGAAGAATGGTGTGATCATTGAAGTTCCAAAGAAAGGAGATCTGAGCAGTTGTGGTAACTAGAGGGGGAATCATTTTGTCACCTGTAGTCTTGAAAATGTTCAGTAGAGTATTGTTGAATAGGTTGGAGCCATTTGTGAATGGTACTCTGACGGATGAACAGGCCGGTTTTAGAAAGGGGCGGGGTTGCAGTGATCAGATCTTCATAGTTAGGCATTTACTGCAGCAAGCTAATGAAATGAAAACTGTTAAATCGGAGTTTCGCTGATTTTGAAAAGTGCTTTGATAGTATTTCGAGACGGACTACGGGAAAAGTCATGAGGCATTATGGAAAACCGGAAGAGTTTGTCAGAGTTCTTATGAACATGCATGAGGCACAACTTGTAAAGTGATGGTTAATGGTTGTTTGAGTGATCCATTTGAAGTTAAGTCTGGTGTGATTCAGGGTGGCATTCTGTCTCCTCTGTTGTTTGTATTAGTCGTAGATGACGTTATGAGAAGGATTAAAAGAGAAACGGATGCAGGTATACTCTGGGGAGAAAATGTGAAACTTCTTGACTTGGATTATGCTGATGACATGGTTTTGATCTGCGAGGTACCAGAAAAGATGCAGAGATTGTTGGATTATCTAGTGAGTGAAGGTCGAAAGTTTGGTTAGGTTATTAATAGTGGGAAAACCGAAATAATGAATATGAATATTGAAAATGCACAGTATTGTCTAATTGCAGACATCGTTGTAAAGCAAGTGGATAAGTTTAAATATTTAAGTACTGATTTAGATCAAGATGGTTCTCTGAGCACAGTGGGAAGATTATAAAAGGCTCATCAGGCAATGAGAATGCTTAATGATATTTGGAATAATAGCAATTTTTCCGTGCATATAAAGATCAAAATTTATAAGGTAATGGTTAGGAGTATTTTGATTTATGGGCATGAGTCATGGTACAGTAAAGTGACTTCGGATAATAAATTCTCAGCATTTAAAAATAAGGAGCTCAGAAGAATATTAAGATTTAATGGGAGGGACAGAGTATCATTTAGCAGAATTAGAGAAGTAACTGGGATACAGCCGGTCGATGAGTATTTTAGGTTCTCATGCTAGAAGTGGCTAGGCCATGTGTATAGAAGACTGAGAATAGTACGAGATACACCACAATGGATTGCCCTTGGTAGAAGAGTTAGAGGTAGGCCAAAGGAGACGTGGTTGAGGACAATGAGGCGGGAAGCTGTATATGAGTTTTGGGGAGATCTTGAGGAGTTATCCCAGGACAAAATGTGGTGGCGTGAGTTCGTGTCGAGGCCTTGTGCATACCCGTGAGTGCCACAGGAAATTATATATATATATATATATATATATATATATATATATATATATATATATATATATATATATATATATATATATATATATATATATACAATACACAAGAACCCGTTACCGTTGGTTCTTTCCTCAGATATAAAGATAAGCTCAGCTTCCTGATGGCTTCCAATGTCGTGTATTTGTATACTTACCCCCAATGTAAGGTGGGGAAATATGTGGAGGCTTCTCGCCACCAACTAAAATAAGAGTTGATTGTCATCGGAGAGTTAGGTATCGAACGGGTATCGGGATGAGTAGTCCGGAATTTTCTAATTGTACAGGAAGGACCAAAAATTGTAAGCAGACATCGAATATAAGCATTTTAAAATTCTCTCCAGAGTCACCTCCCAACATCAATTAGCGGTAGCTAAGTCGTTGTACATTACAAAGTTTGTCCCGACCTTAAACAATCAACTTGCCTCTACTACACTGTAACTGTCTTAAGTTTACACCTGTCTTTGTTTTTGTGTTCATTGTTCTCAGTCCTTGGTTCTCTTCCTCCTGAAAGGTAGCGATCTGTTTTTCAACATTTTATCTGTTAAATCTTAATGTTTTTCCTTGTAATTTTTTTTCATTTTGAGACGTCTTCTTCAGCTCCTTGTTCTAAGTTGGTTGACATCGACGTTCCCCATTTCCACATACACAAACATAAACACGCACACACACACACACATATATATACATACATACATATATATATATATATATATATATATATATATATATATATATATATATATATATATATATATATATATATATATATATATATATATATGTGTGTGTGTGTGTGTGTGTGTGTGTGTGTGTGTATCCCTGTGTGTGTGTGCTTATGTGTGCATATTCTTGTCACATACACCGTGCCGTTTTTATGGTCACAAACATAAAGCTACAATTGCCGTTTAATATCAAATTCACTCAGTCTCGGAATATGCACCGCAGGAGATTTGAAAGCTGTCAGGAATATAAAATGGGAAAAATTCATGTCAATAACCGTGAACAGGTGAGGGTCTTAAAATACATCGCAGGAGAATTGTTGTACGCATCTACGATGAAATTTGGATATTTTTATATAGTGTTATCCCTACAAAAATAAATAAATAATAAATAAATAAATAACAAAGTAAGGATATAGGCAGAGCGTCAGCTTCAGAAACCTATTAGTTCAGTTAGTTACGTCCATTAACTACGAAAGCTTCAAAAGGACAGCAGCTGTCATGGTCAGGCACGCATTTGCGTATTCCCTCTTCGGTGCTTATTTCAGAAATAACGATCTATTTTGAATCTTTAGAAGTACTCTGTGTGTAATATATATATTGTATATACCGTCCTAACTTTATACCTCTGGCGAAGTATATACTTATTACTGATCGGAAGGGTGACTTTCTAATTGCAGTTATGCAATATTTTTCACTCTTCTTTGCTGTAACAAGAATGGGATACTGAGCAATTTTGTTATTGCTCCTTCCCTTATTTTTGTTTATTTCTAGATATAATTTTCTTCAGTAAAATTTCACTTTTTAACTACCTTTGACGTTCTTCGTAAAAAATTACCAGATATCGCATCTGACATAATCATATGATTAATACAACAATAGCCAATAGCAGATATCGTTTATTTTGCACAATAGATCTAATCATCAGAAATTATGTGGAAAATTATGTCGAGCCAGCATATACCGGACAACTGTTTTATAACGGCCGATTTTCTATCACCAGAAATAACAGTAACATCCAGATCAAGATTCAACATTAATGCGTATATATATATATATATATATATATATATATATATATATATATATATATATATATATATATATATATATATATATATATATATATATATATATATATATATATATATATATATATATATATATATATATATATATATATATATATATATATATATATATATATATATATATATATATATATATATATATATATATATATATATATATATATATATATATATATATATATATATATATATATATATATATATATATATATATATATATATATATATATATATATATATATATATATATATATATATATATATATATATATATATATATATATATATATATATATATATATATATATATATATATTTATATATATATATATATATATATATATATATATATATATATATATATATATATATATATATATATATATATATATATATATATATATATATATATATATATATATATATATATATATATATATATATATATATATATATATATATATATATATATATATATATATATATATATATATATATGTATATATATATATATATATATATATATATATATATATATATATATATATATATATATATATATATATATATATATATATATATATATCTCCGTGATTCATATACAATCAGGAAGCTACAAACGTCCTTTAATATCCAATTCGCTCTACCTCGGAAATAATATATTTTCATATATGTTACCGAAGGGAATTTTTAGTTGATAATAAGTCCACCGTCCCGTGGGGTCGAACCAGCGACGGACGAGGACTCAGGACTACAGAACGCACTAACCCATTCGGCCACAAGAGAGGTTATATGTGAATATCGACGGGTAAGTTGATGGACGTTTGTAGCTTTCTGATTGTATATGAATCACGGTGATATGATAAATAGTCATAATATGTCTACGTGCGACAAACGCACTACACTTTCAACATGGGTTAGAGTGTCCCTGTAGTCCTGAGTCCTCGTCTGTCGCTGGTTCGACCTTCACGGGACGGTGGACTTATTATCAACTAAAAATTCCCTTCGGTAACATATATGAAAATATATTATTTCCGAGGTAGAGCGAATGGATATTAAAGGACGTTTGTAGCTTTCTGATTGTATATGAATCACGGTGATGTGATAAATAGTCATAATATGGCTACGTGCGACAAATGCACTACACGGTCTACATGGCAGAGGTGGGTGGATATCGTCTCCAAATGCAAAACACCTGAGTTCGACGGGTGAGTTGATGGGAGGCGATATTCACTTATAACATGTCTTGTGGCCGAATGGGTTAGTGCGTCCCTGTAGTCCTGATTCCTCGTCCGTCGCTGGTTCGACCCCACGGGAAGGTGGACTTATTATCAACTAAAATTCCCCTTCGGTAACATATATGAAAATATATTATTTCTGAGGTAGAGCGAATTGGATATTAAAGGACGTTTGCAGCTTTCTGATTATATATATATATATATATATATATATATATATATATATATATATATATATATATATATATATATATATATATATATATATATATATATATATATATATATATATATATATATATATATATATATGTGTGTGTGTGTGTGTGTGTGTGTGTGTGTGTGTGTCTGTGTGTGTGTGTGTGTACGTATGTATTCCATCATTGTGGCTGACAGTTATCCCTTGCCTCTTACGGATCAATTACTTGATAATATTTTGCTTGCTTGAAAGGCTATTATCAAGTTCCTTCAGATGAGAGCACTACATCACTGTCATCTTTCATTACTCCTTTTGGACTGTATCAATACACTGTTTTGCCGTTTGGTCTGATGAATGCACCTGCAACATTCCAACGAGTGATGGATAACTGCTAGGATCCTAGAAGGAGCAGGTGTTTACCTTGATGACAACATGGGAAGAGCATCTGAAAATTTTAAGAAAAGTGTTCAAGAAATTACGGGAAGAAGGACTAACAATCAACTAGGAAAAAAGTGAGTTTGGAAAGGCAACTGTTTAGTATTTGGGATTTGAAGTTGGAAAAGGCCTTCTCACTCCTGTTGACGCTAACGTAGAAGGTATTACTACTACTACTACTACTACTACTACTACTACTACTACTACTACTACTACTACTACTACTACAGAGATTTTTGGGCATGGTTGGATTCTATCGCTGATTCTGTCCGAATTTCTCAGCCGTAGTAGCTCCCCTTTAAGTGACTTAACCAGTCCAAAGACAAAGGTTGTTGGGACTCCAGAATGTCAAGAATCATTTGAGAAGGTTAAAGCCATTTTAGCTTCAAGACCACTACTTAAAGCCCCAGACTTCAATAAGAAGTTTGTGATCCAAGTTGATGCATCTGTTTGTGGAACTAGAGCTATTTCTACTTCAAGAAGATAACAGTAATATCTTATACCCTTTTTGTTTAATTTTTGAAGTTGAAAAGCATCAAAAATCGAAAATATTCCACTATATAAAAAATTTGAAGTGTATGTAAACAGACCTAGAAATGGATAAATTTTGGTGTTGTCTGGCCACAACAAAATCTCATTCATCAATAAGATGAAAAATAATAATCAGATTGACCAGCTGGTCTTTGTGCCTGCAAATGCATAATGTAAAAGTGAAACACATTTCAGGAAAAGATATGTCATAACAGATTATTTATCCTGTTGTGAATCGTTGATTCAAACACAGGATAATTAATCTTCCTGGGGAGAAATCTCATGAAATTGTTTTTAAAATGTTTCCTCCCACGATTTTGATATATTTACTGTTCTGGTTATCATGTATTATGTGTAATAATAATAATTGTTGTAATATCGTTTGTAGTATATGTCAGATCTCACAAAAATTAATGATTTAGATCATTTAACAGCATAATTCAAAATTAATAATGTGTTTCTTGATAGCAACAAAGTACATAATCACACATTTTGTTTCCCAGTAACATGTGTTCTGTACTTGTGATAGGAATTCCTTGTTTTGCTTTGAGTTGTCATCACATATATACATACATACATGTTATATATATATATATATATATATATATATATATATATATATATATATATATATATATATATATATATATATATATATATATATATATATATATATATATATATATATATATATATATATATATATATATATATATATATATATATATATATATATATATATATATATATATATATATATATATATACATATATATACATATATATATATATATATACATATATATATATATATATATATATATATATATATATATATATATATATATATATATATATGAATGAATTTTATTACATCACCTTGATTCATATACAAGCATTAAGCTATAAATGTTCTCTAATATCCAATTCGCTCTACCTCGGAAATAATATATTTCCATATAATATTTAACCGAAGGGGAATTTTTTAGTTGATAATAAGTTCATCGTCTCGTGGGCTACAGTGACGCGCATTAAATACATGGTTATCAACTAAAAAATTCCTTGAACAAGTTAACATAAATGAAAATATATTAATTTTGAGATAGAGAGATTTGATGTTAAGACATATGTTTTTAATGCTTATATATTTATTTATAGCATTTTACACACACACACATATATACATATATCTATTTATTTAGATATATATATATATATATATATATATATATATATATATATATATATATATATATATATATATATATATATATATATATATACATGTGTATGTGTGTGTGTGCTTGTGTTAATCAGCTAGGATCATAGCATAGCTATCTATGCTTCATTTGACAGAAATAGAATTACCATTAAGAGTAACTATTTTCACTACCTGTTCAGGCATTGAGAGAGAGAGAGAGATTGAGAGAGAGAGAGAGAGAGAGAGAGAGAGAGAGAATTTCTCTTGTCGGTGCTCACTGCGATACAAACTTGGTAGACAAGCTTTTTTGATGGCCTGGCTGCTGCAATCAGGGTCTCCATTTAAACTTGAAAACTTCAGTAATTTCTCTCATTGGCATAATTGGCTCCCTACTTCTGGGACAAATAGGGTCTTTTTATGAATGAGGAGGGTTCACTTAAGCAATAACTGTCGGTACGAAGACCTTGCAAGTATTCTGCAGATTTTATTTTGCCTTTTA
This sequence comes from Macrobrachium rosenbergii, assembly GCF_040412425.1. Lineage (NCBI taxonomy): Eukaryota > Metazoa > Arthropoda > Malacostraca > Decapoda > Palaemonidae > Macrobrachium > Macrobrachium rosenbergii. The sequence goes on along the minus strand of NC_089795.1, from coordinate 5,083,291 downwards.
TCAGAAGTAAAAAGTCACATTTCCATAATGACAGGGACCGCTCTAAGTGGATAATTCGATTCTTTTTGTTATTTTATGTTATAGTTATCATCCCTTAAGTAATAAAAATTTAAAATGATCATATTCTGCTTGTCAGACTGAATTCCATTTACCATTTCCCATGGCTTTGTCTGTCTGTCCGCACTTTATTATGTCCGCACTTTGTTCTGTCCGCACTTTTTCTGTCCGCCCCCAGGTCTTAAAAACTACTAAGGCTAGAGGGCTACAAATTGGTATGTTGATCATCCACCCTCCAATCATTAGACATACGAAATTGCAGCCCTCTAGCCAGGGTTGTTTTTTTTTATTTTGTTTAAGGTTACAGTTAGCCATAATCGTGCTTCTGGCAACGATATAGGATAGGTCACCACCGGGCCGTGGTTAAAGTTTCATGGGCCGTGGCTCATACAACATTATACTGAGACCATCGGAAGATAGATCTATTTTCAATGGCACTGATTATACGCTGTAGCGGCTGTACAGGATACTCAATCGCGCCGAAGAAACTTCGGCGCATTTTTACTTGTTACCTTTTTATCCTTATTACTGATGATCCTCTTGACCAGCCCGTTCGCACTGCGTTGTTTCCGTGTTTTGTTTATTTCGTCTGAGCGCCAAGATGCTCTCATTCTGAAAACGATACTTTTGTCTGCATCATAATAACATTAAAAGAACTCCAACGCTCTTAGCCCGTTTTCTTACCTTTTTACTAGAGGAATGTGAAACTTTTAACGATAGTTTTTCCCATCGTGATTATACACACACACAACACACACATATATATACTGTATATACTGTATATATATATATATATATATTATATATATATATATATATATATATATATATATATATATATATATATATATATATATATATATATATAAATAAATATATATATATATATAAGAGCCTCGATAGCCAGGTCGGTGGAGCAGCAGCTTCGGACTCCATAGAGGTTCTGTGTAAATCTGAGTTCGAATCCGCAGCCAACCAGTGAGAGACGCAGACACTTTGCTATCCGTGCAAGACACCCCCGGGATTATGTATGTAATCAACGGATAGGTTAGCTAAAAGCAAATGGGTGTTACAGACTAATACACACACAAACAAAGCCACTCCAACATCTTCTAAAAACATAACAGACACCTCACACGTCTCGAACTGTCGACCTAGCTACTCAACTTTCCTCACTGCTGGGAGAAAGGGAGCTGGTGATTTGGTACGATACATATACACATGTGCCACCAGGGTCTAAGCGATGTCAGGCAGGGCAGCGATTGAGACTACGGTCTACCCCAAAGCGAAAATAAAAGTCCTTCAAAAGAAGGCACTGTGCTTACCCCATACAAAAAAATGGGAAATAGCACGTTAAAAGAAGAAGATATATATATATATATATATATATATATATATATATATATATATATATATATATATATATATATATATATATATATATATATATATATATATATATATACATACATATATATACATATATATATATATGTTGTCGGACCCTGTTTCTTTCCTTCAAAGGGCCCAACACTAAGGTAAACGCGTCCGGCGTAGGGCATGTGTAAGTTATTGTAAGTAGGAACAAGTGGCTCTTTAAAACAGTTATTAAATTGTAAATTACCGAGGTTAAAGGGAAAATGATTAATTGTTCCCGTTTCTTCTTTATTTGTGATTTTTGTCTTACAGTTCCACCTATAGTTCTTAACTGTTTCTTAATGGTTCGAGACTTTAAGATAATGGTTTCGAGACTTTGAAATAATGGTTTCTGAGAGACTTAACGAATTAGATTACAGGGACTATTGTTTGAGAGAGTCTTTCTTCACTAACACACTTCTTCTCTTTCTGTCTTTTCTGCTTCCCACACTTCGGAATAGTTCTCTCTCTCTATCCCACTCTGGGCTTTTCTCTCTGTCTCTCTTTTCTCTCCGCGACTTTTCTCTGTCTCCTTTCCTGTATGCCTGTCCTTATATCTCCCATTTTCCCTTGTGTCAACCATGACGTCATATTCTGGGCAGGTACTGCTTTTTTCTGAGGCACCTCCTCCGCTTGCTTCATTCCAACCTTTGAGGTGTGTTTTAAAGGAATTCCTGTTGATTATTGGGTATTTGCTCCTTGTAGGATGTCCCTAGGTCTCTGGCACTGATGGCATTTGATTGGCCAAAACATCTAGGCTTTACCTGTGGGCGTGGCTTATTTCTTTGGGCTATCCTCGAAGTCAGGGGGTGAGGTTTTCCCACACTCTTACTAACCATAAGGTTCCTTCGCAGGACCCTCGTGGATTTCGAAGGCACGGCCAGATGCAATTTCTCTTAGCGCCTCGTTAGTGCTGGTGTGTTCTTGAAGATATGGTTGGCGACTTGTTTTGACAGGCTGGAGATTTATTACGTTATGGTCCTTCGTACTGACCCAAAATGGAAATAGGATATTTCTACTTCGAAAAAAATACATTTTTCTATTCACTCGATACAGTCTCGGCCATGCTACCTAGCTGGCTCCTGACAGTTTTGTAAATAAACAAAACAGTATGCACTATGAGGGCTCCTAACAATATGCACGTTTTGTATGACAAATTCCTTCTATGAATCTGGCTTTAAGTATTAAAACAATCTTAAATGATATATAAAGGAGCAAAGAAACATTAGCAATTATCTATCCAAGTTACATTTGGATTTACTCAGCCCTCATACCTAGCTGCCTAACAGGTGGATTTTAAATTCTTAAAAGTAATCAATCTGTACAATCATAAGGCGGCAATCTTCATTTCTTAGCCGTTCTTCATGGATTTCTTGTTGGGCTCGCTGCTACAAATGAATGATAATGTCCTTACTTGTATCTTGGGTGTATTCAAACATTGTGTAACTAACATGTGTAACTTACTTGTGTACGTGTTGCTTGACTTTATCAATGCAAGTATAGATTTCTCTTTGCATAGGAAACTTCTACATTTTAAATGACTAACTCAAAGAATGACTGGCAACTTGGGTGGAAAACAAAGTAGTACTTATGAATATTTTGTGACTGGCAAAACAAATAGGTAAGCTTTCGCTAATTAAAGTATCTCTAAGAAACGAAGATCGTAAACGTGTTAGTTCTACAAGAAAATAAGTAATTACTATTTCTACTTCTAGTGTTAGTATAGTTCATGCACTCATTTCAATGTTGACATGTTATAGTTTATGCCAAGACTTCGCCTTGATGAGGTATGCTTAACATACTCACAAATCTTACAAACTGTATTTCTCATTTCTTTACCTTTTAATCTATGATTAGTACACTGATACAAATATTCGTGATTTGAAAACAAGATTCTCGTTGAAATCATTTAAAAACCTGTCTTAAACTTCTACCTCATTCTTCTATTAGTGGTAGTGGGTTGCAAATCCCTAAAGATGACTGTTAACCCTTCTGACTTTAATACGTTACATTTCAGAAATTTTACTTTACTTTCTTGCTTCCTAAGTAATTCCCCTCAGTTAAAGAAAAAGTAAATTCGAAGTTACGGCGCCTTAACCCCAAATTCTTTTGTTACAAGACCGACTAATTAAAGTAAGCATTGCAACATTATAAAAAAATAGTTTCATTACTAAGTCAACCAATGAAGGCAAACTCAGCAACAAAGAAATCAAATACAGGGAATAATAGGATGAATTGATGGGTTTGTTCTTATCATTATTACTGAAATGTGACTCTTCTATTTCTTAGGTTATATCTAATCTTTTCTTCTGAAGTAGCTTCTTCCAATTCTTCAGTCAGTTCTGCCTCTTTAACTTCTTTTGTTCTCTTGACTTTATCTTTATTTATCCAAAATCCTTCTTCTTCTAATGATTCAGCATATGTGGAAGGTATTACCTTATTCACCTTTTTCACTTTCACCTTAGTCTCTTGCACATCTATGACCTTGTATGGCCCTGTGAATTTAGTGGCTAACTTGTAATTAATTCCACTTCTTACCTCCTTCTTGAGGTAACTTCATCGCCTATCTTGTAATCTACTGGCCTTAATCCTTCTTGATGCCTGTCTATCATATTCTTCTGAGCTTCCTCTAAATTCTTGTGTAATTGCTTATGAATTACCTTGAGATTCCCAATCCTTATTTTCATAATGTCTTCAGAGTAATTAGGCTGTAGTGGCTGATTTAGCCACGCATATGGTAATCTTGGTTCATATCCCATTAAAGCTTTTATGGGTGTTGCTTGAGTACTTGTATGATACTTAGCGTTTAGTGATAATTGGACTAAAGGTAAATTGACGTCCCAATCAGGATCCTGTCCTACTGTATGCCTTAATGCATCTAGAACCTTTCTGTTATTTCTTTCTGCTAAGCCATTACTAGCTGGATGATACGGTTGTATCGTTACCTTTTCTACCTTGAATGCATCACAAATTTCTTGAACCAATAAGTTATTGAACTCGGTGCCATTATCAGATATAATGAGCTGTGGGGCAGAATACCTACAAAATATCTTATCAAAAAGAGCGATTGCACACTCTTTAGCTCCTTTACTAGTTAATGGTATTAACTCTGTATATCTAGTGAGTGCGTCAATACACACTAATATATTTCTATTCCCTTACTCGTGGTGTGAAGATTAGTGATTAGATCTATGGCTACTCTTTCAAATGGAGTCTGCGGAATGGGATATTTCCCTAGAGGTACTTCCTTATCTGTTCTTCCCTTGTAACTGTTGCAAGTATTGCAGCTCTTCACGTAATTACTAACATCCTTGTAAATTCCTTTCCAATGAAAAGATCTTTTAACTAGTCTAACTGTCTCATCCCTTCCTGGGTGAGCTCTCATGTCATCGTCATGCATTAACTCAATGACCTTATTTCTTAGGCTCCTTGGTACTATTCTTTTATGGAGTACTCCTAGTAATTGATCAAACGGGTCACACTCGTGACACATCCAAACTAGTACATCGTCTATGACGTTTACCGCGTCTATGGGGCATCCAATTCTGTTACTTAGTTCTGCTCGTTCCTTTTGACTAAATTCTCTTTTATTTTCTACAAAATCGAAGATCTCCTTTAAATCTTCATCACTTTTTTGTTCATTTATGAAATTTTGTCTGGAAAGTTCTTCTGTGTAATGCATGGTAAATATATTGCTTCTGAATTCGGCCTGTTCTGCCTCGTGACCTATCAAGTTTATACTATCAATTTGGTTACTATGCCTTGATAAGGCGTCTGCCACTTTATTGGCCTTCCCTGGAACATATTTCAACTCTATGTCATAGTCTTGGGCTGTCATAAACCAACGAGCTCTACGTCCGGAAAAATTCGGATTCTTAAGCATTTCTACTGCGGCGGAATGATCAGTGAATACAGTTATCTTGTACCCGAATATGATATACCTGAAGTGTTTTAAAGCATCTATTATGGCTAAAGGATCTAGGTCTGTTACTGAGTAGTTTATTTCTGTGGGCTTTAGCTTTCTACTGTAATAGGCTATAGCATTATATTTGTTATCATGTCTTTGCATTAAGCATGCTCCTATACCAGTGCGACTTGCATCTGTAGCTAAAAGAATTCTTTACTGAAATCTGGGAAACTAAGTACGGGAGAATGAGTTAACCTTTCCTTTAGTTCATCAAATGCTTCTCGTTGCCTTGTTTTCCATACGAATGACACGTGTTCCTTTAATAACTCTGTCAGCGGAGCGGATATTGTTGCAAAATTCTTTATGTACTTGCGGTAAAACCTGCTAATCCCAAAAATGACTTCACATCCTTCTTACATTGAGGTGTAGGATACTCTTTGATTGACTTAATCTTTAAGTCGTTTACTTCACACCCTTTTCACTTAGTGTGTGTCCCAGGTAGTCTATTTTCCTTCTGAGGAAATTGCACTTCTTTAACTTCAATTTAAGATTCGCCTTCCTCAGTCTCTTTAGTACTTCTCTTACCAGTTTTATGTGTTCTTCAATTGTATCTGTTGCTATTATCAAATCGTCTATATAGCAATGTACATCCTTGCCTAATAAATTACCTAAAATCTTATCCATTAATCTCACAAAGGTTACTGGGCTTGACTTCAGACCAAAAGGCATTCTCACATATTGATATCTACCTTTGCTTGTACTGAAGGCAGTTAATGGTTTACTTTCCTCGTCCGAAGGAATTTGCAAAAATCCTTGCAACAAATCTATTGTGGTGAAGTATTTCTTGGGTCCGATCGTTGTGATAAGATCTCTCATAGACGGCATTGGATAAGGATCATTTTCGGTTATCTTGTTTAACCTTCTAAAATCTACCACTACTCTGTAGGTTTTATCCCTTTTGGAACTAGCAAAAGTGGGAAAGACCATGGAGATTTTGATGGTTCTATTATTCCTTGCCTATCCATTTTTTGTACTTTCTTTCAATGATCTCCTTCTGGGAATGGGCTACTCTATAGGCTGGTATGTAGATTGGCTTTGTGGTTTTGGAATGTCTATTCTATGCGTTATTTCACCTGTGTTACCTAGTGTATCACCCTCCATAGTGACTATGTCTTGGTATTCACTTAGCAAATCTATGAGTTTCTCTCTAGCACAATCTTCTTTAATATCTTTCAAGTGAGACCCTATCTTAGCTCTTCTCAGTTTTATGTCCTGGGCTAAATTTTCAGTTTCTTTATTGATTGGTGCTACCGTTTCCTTCTCTACAACTTGAATGGGAATGGTGTATACCTCTGCTAAACCTAATTCTGTTCCCTGTGTTAGCCTAACCTTTCCTCCTCTGTTATTCATAACCTGCAAAGCTATTTTACCCTGCCTGACTTCATGTAGACTAGAAGAGTAATGTACCCTTTACTTGCGCTTCTTCAGTAAGCGTGAGAATTTCCTTCCCTTCAAAAATTGGATTTACTGTACATTCTATCCATGCGCTCTCTCCAGGTTTAAGTCTTAACTCCCTGTCTAATTTCAAGTAAGTTTCTTGGTTGGTTTCTAAGTGAGTATTTATCTGTTGAGAGCTTGTGCTGAATACTGAATATCTTCCTCTGTCGTGTCTTTCTTTAGAATACTTCTCAATTAAGAGTGCTCTTGAGTCGGGGTTCTTCCTGTTAATTTACATAGAGGTATTCTAGAAATTTTATGACCCCTTCTAATCACTAATTGCTCTCTAGGTGCATTAATGCTGATACCTTCTCTAGCCATAGTTGGATAACCAATTAGCAAATGTGCAAACCCTAACTGTATATCTCTTACTACTAGAACCTTCTCCTTTAGTGAAATTCTTCCCTAGCTTAAAAGGAAAATCTATTTGTCCTACTATTCTGATATTATTACCCTGAACGTCTGTGATTCTACAGTCTACTGCTGGGTTCAAACTTAAGTGAGAAAAATACATCTGATACACCTTTTCTGACATTATATTCTTAGGACTTCCTGTATCAAAGAATGTGGCAATAGGTTTCTCTAAACCAACATGTGCGGGAAATACTGGTCTATAATTATATTCATTCCCTATATTAACTTTGCTAGCCTGTCTAGTTTGGCTTAGGTTTTGCAATCCGGTCCTTCCTCTATTATGAAGGAAGACCCATTATACCACTGGAGTGAAAATTTACCATTGTGTCATCTGATATACTCGCAGTTTGGTTAGTATCATGATACCTATTTGGGTTTGAACCCTATTCCTTCTAGCTTGTGGAGACTGACTACGGTCTCTACCTCTGCCTCTTGACTGAGATCTATATCTAGGTACTGAAGCAGGTCTATTTCTGCAATCTCGAGTGCTATGCCCGGCTCTCTTATGGAAAGGGCAGTAAGCTATCCTCGACAGTCACTGGCATAATGTCCCTTCTTCTGACAGTTATAACACGACTGTTGAAAATCCCCCTTGAGTTGTATTACCTAACGTCCTAATTCTGGTTCTATCTGAATTCCTAGAACTATTTTGTCCTCTTTCTTCTTGTCCTATGGTGACTAAAGGTCTGTATACGGGTTCCTTTGTGATTTCTACCTAAGATTCTTGCTACTTCCTCTTCGATCTCAGCTATGTCATCTGAAGTCTCCCATTTTCGGGTCATCCTTCCAATAGCTTCGGCTGGCAAACTTCCAATCATGAATGCTAACCTAATAATGGTTTTGACATCAGCTACTGACATTTTATCTGTCTCTGCCCATTTAGTGGATGTAACTAAGTGACCCCATTCATTCATATTGTTGTATAGCTGGGAACTCATCCCTTGGTAGCTTCTTTTATCTGCCTTATAACAATGAGCTATCCTTGCAAGGCTGATAACGGGATCTGTTTCGCCTACTGTGGAATTTACCTTCCTAAAGAACTGTTTCATTTCTTCCCAATTCTTAAGTCTTTGATATGTCTCGGAATGGACAAATCATTCTAAGTCTCCCCCTGCTTCCAGATCCAGATAACTCTTCGCTTCACTGAGTTTTTCGCTATCTGTGCCTATTATGTTATTAAGATGTATGCCTACCTGCTCTATCCAGTTTTGTAAGTTACAGGCACCCTGACCTTCTTTCCTTCCGCAAAATTTGGCTATATGGTTAATTGCATGTCTTTTATGTGTACCTACAGCGGCAGAGACTGGGCTAGTTGAGTGTGTTCCCCTATCCATAGTTAAATTATTGGTTTGACTTCTTGTGTAAACAGGAGTTCTTACGCTATTAGTTTGTGCCGATCTCCTCCTGGGCATTCATTCACTAATGACAAACACTTTCTTAACCACTGAGTATAATGGCAGTAATAACAAAGCAAATAAAGTCAACCAGTTCTTAAAATCACAAAAAAATTCACAAAAGATCATAAACACTTCTACCTTACTTAAAGTAAAATTAATCAATCGCTAAAATTTCCCCGAAATTCTAAATTACCGATTGGCGGTGTTAAACAAAAAAAAATCCCTTAACTTCCAATTATCCTTGACAGTGCTGGTAAAACAAGTAAATAAATTATCACTCGCTTCAAAAAAAAAAATTAAAGAAAAATAATCTTTAAAAACTTATGATTCTGAACACCTTTAAGCGAACAAAAAACAAGTTGAGATTTCTCGATCGAAAAATATATAAATTTCAGCTAATGAATGTTACATAAGAAATTAAATGCTTAAAATAACCGTAGAATGACACAAATAAAATACAGAAATTATGGGTTAGTCATGCCAAACGTTAAATAAAGTTTAGTAATACCAAATGTTGGATAAAATTTAGTAAAAGATCGATAGGTGCTTAGTTAAAGAAAGAGAAAAAAAAAAAACTCTTGTTGCCAAGTCTATTTAAATTACGTATGAGTTTTGTGTTTTCAAATGAATATCAATACAAGTGTTCTTAGTCGACTTAATTTTGTGTGTTTCTAACTCAAAGAAAAAAAATTTTCTACGTGTGTGTGTGTGACCGTAAGGACATCATTCTTACTGTGTATGGAGTTTCTTTTTCTCTCGTCTTTCTGCGCGTATTCTCTCGGCAGCTTGATTTCGTTATTCGTAGGCTTTCATCCAAGGGTTAGGTTGTTCGTTCGTCTTCTTCTTCGCCTTCTTCTTCAGCGTCCTTCCGTCACTGCGCCTTAGCTGGGGATCTCGCTCTCACTCGGTCACGGGAATCATCGGCGTCGACAGGAAAAGGGCTCTCTCTCTCTCTGGGGCGTAGTCTTCTGCTTTGTCCTAGCGTTGTGTGTGTTTGCGTGGGGCGTATTTTTATTTCTTCTTTGCAGAGTGGCGTATGTTATGTTTTGTCTTTGGTGTTTTCTTTGATCACTTGTTTATTCTATTTTCAATTGTTTATCTCACTTCACTGTTTCGCCAACTGTTCGTGATCACTACATGTACACCCGCGGATATCTCACTTAGCTGTTGTAATCTCACCGATCGCCATCGGCTGCAGCTTTTTTTTTTTTTTTCACTTAGCTCTTGTTATCCCACTTAACTCTCGTTATCCCACTGCTCGCTACCAGCTGCTGTCGGACCCTGTTTCTTTCCTTCAAAGGGCCCAACACTAAGGTAAACGCGTCCGGCGTAGGGCGTGTGGTAATTATTGTAAGTAGGAACAAGTGGCTCTTTAAAACAGTTATTAAATTGTAAATTACCGAGGTTAAAGGGAAAATGATTAATTGTTCCCGTTTCTTCTTTATTTGTGATTTTTGTCTTACAGTTCCACCTATAGTTCTTAACTGTTTCTTAATGGTTCGAGACTTTAAGATAATGGTTTCGAGACTTTGAAATAATGGTTTGAGAGACTTAACGAATTAGATTACGGGACTATTGTTTGAGAGAGTCTTTCTTCACTAACACACTTCTTCTCTTTCTGTCTTTTCTGCTTCCCACACTTCGGAATAGTTCTCTCTCTCTATCTTCCCACTCTGCGGCTTTTCTCTCTGTCTCCTTTCCTGTATGCCTGTCCTTATATCTCCCATTTTCCCTTGTGTCAACCATGACGTCATATTCTGGGCAGGTACTGCTTTTCTGAGGCACCTCCTCCGCTTGCTTCATTCCAACCTTTGGAGGTGTGTTTTAAGGAATTCCTGTTGATTATTGGGTATTTGCTCCTTGTAGGATGTCCCTAGGTCTCTGGCACTGATGGCATTTGATTGGCCAAAACATCTAGGCTTTACCTGTGGGCGTGGCTTATTTCTTTGGGCTATCCTCGAAGTCAAGGGGGGGTGAGGTTTTTCCCACACTCTTACTAACCATAAGGTTCCTTCGCAGGACCCTCGTGGATTTCGAAGGCACGGCCAGATGCAATTTCTCTTAGCGCCTCGTTAGTGCTGGTGTGTTCTTGAAGATATGGTTGGCGACTTGTTTTGACAGGCTGGAGATTTATTACGTTATGGTCCTTCGTACTGACCCAAATGGAAATAGGATATTTCTACTTGAAAAATACATTTTTCTCTATTCACTGATACATATATATATATATATATATATATATATATATATATATATATATATATATATATATATATATATATATATATATATATATATATATATATATATATATATATATATATATATATATATATATATATATATATATATATATATATATATATATACATATATATACATATATATATATATATATATATATATATATATATATATATATATATATATATATATATATATATATATATATATATATATATATATATATATATATATATATATATATATATATATATATATATATATATATATATATATATATATATATATATATATATATATATATATATATATATATATATATATATATATATATATATATATATATATATATATATATATATACATATATATATATATATATATATATATATATATATATATATATATATATATATATATATATATATATATATATATATATATATATATATATACTAATTTGCATGCATGAGATATTCTGATCATCCCGTCAGCTTAGGTGAAACAATGTCCATGTTCCATGCAACGCCATAATTAAAAGAAATATCACTGAATCTCGTTTTCAAGTCAAACATTGATAATGAAGAAAAAAGAAAAGATTATATTTTATAATTCACAAAAGATCCTTTCACCGTATTCCGAGTTTTCAAGTATTTGACTGTATCAGTCTCATGAATTAACTGTAATACAAAGGTGGAACGTATTTATAATCCAAACTGACTGCTAAAGCACTAATAAAGTGACAATAATCTAAAATATTTTATTCCACATATATTTTAGTATAACAAGTTGCGTTATTAGTCCTAAGGTAAATCTGTAGCAGAAATGGAAAAACAATAATTTTGTATGATAAATAATGTTTAAGATAAAGTATAAATGGTATCAATTATTGAAAGATTAATCGTATATTTGTTTTTTTCAACAAATGAATTTTTATCGTATAACTACTGACTGGTTACATTAGATATATTTTAATTGATGAAAAAAATCCAAAGATCATGAATTTCGACGCTTACAGAGATTAAAAAAAAAAAAACAGATAAGTAGGCGCAAGGAAATTAGTGATTCATATTTATCAATCAACCCATTAGGGGGAAGTGTCGTCAGTGCACCTAGCTTGGTGTGGTGTAGGCATTACTAAAATTTCATGGTCTTTGTAGCGTCCTTTTGGTCCCTTCATCCGCCCAATGTTTAGGTTTTTAATTTAAATCCAATCCCGCTTCCTTTCCTCCATCCTGCTATCCATCCTCCATAATGTTACTTCTGTGCGTCGCTGTGCGGTTTTATTATGCTTTCGCCTGTGAATCCTCGTACTTCAGTTCATTTATTTTCTAACTCCCTCATCTCACTGTCTTAGCCGCTGAATGGCTGAAAGTTCCAGAGAGCTTGGATTTATGGCCTAATATTATGATTAGTTTATTCGTTCATATGTATATATTAATCAATGAGTCCTGTTCTTTAATTTTAACTGAATGCTAGTAAATTCGAGTAAAATTGTAAGTAGTTGTGTTTTCAAGGTTATTATATCACTAATTATAAAAATTAATGGAAAATTTCAGTAATAAGAACAATTAACTTTCAAAAAGGCATGCACATTCATCTCTCTCAACTGTTTTTAGCTGGCTTCATCTCGTCTTCCTTTCGTTCATAGAGCGATTGCGCATTTTTGCCTTTAAAGCCAGAGCAAACGTCAAAAACACGCTCATGTTACCAAAGAAGGGGGAGCACCTGCAATATCGTGTTCGGCACATTTCGATCAGTCATTAGTTTGTTATAGCCTATATCTGATATTCCGCGTTTCAGCAGGTTTATAGCAGCGCTTTAACGACAGCAGTTCGGGGATTGTAGTTTCCTTCGAGCAGATCGATTTCGCAGTGCTTCATGAGCATCTTCCTCTGCCAACCATGCTCCGCCAGTGTTATGGCGGTCTCGATGAAATCTAAGTAGACAGCATGTCAGTGTTGAGCTCATGCCTCATTGTCTTCATTTCTGCAATATTTGTCCGTGCTTGCTTGAAGCTTCTGTAAAACATGAAAACTCGAACTTTCAGAATTTTGGTCATTTTCTTTTGCAAGGCAGGTTAACTCATTACTTCATTTGATTTGTGTTAATGGTAAGTTTTGGATACTAACAAGATTTATTTACCACTCGCTGAATTATTTAGCACAGGCACAACATTCAGGAGACGCTTTTCTTCAAAAAAGTGTCAGTTTGTTTCTGAGATGGGATTTTTCATTAGATAATTGGCCTGGTCATTTCCTGCACTGTTGAGCAAAGAGTTACTATGGTTATGTGGTCTGTGCTTAGCTTTGAGAAAGTGAATATATGAGCAGATCCACTTAGCATGTTTCTCTTATAACAGAGCGCTGTGTTTGAGCTACATACCTTGTGCCGTTATGTTTACACTAGTAGCAAGCAGTAGTAACATGTTATCTCATGAATGATCCAGTTGTTGCAGAGATGATTACCAACACAGCTCCTGTGAATAGTAAATCATTAATGAATATATTATATATACTGTGCTTGATATATACATATATACATATATATATACATACATATACATATATATACATACATATATACATATATATATATACATATATAAATAGGTATATAGCACATTATAATAGCTGGCAAACATGCACAAACACAATACGCAAAGTGATTCTCGTTCGTGTTTGTTAAACAGAAGCCACAAACCACATTGTCAGTTACATTTCTTTTTATGTTCTGCTCTCTTCTCAATGGTAGAGAAATCACAACACACGATAAGGTTATCTGTTGTTGACAGTTATGAGCAAGCTCATCACTCAATGTGACATGCACATTTATGTTTGTTTTCATGCGCATAAGTTTATAAAGAGTTAGTTAGAAGCCTGCAGCATAATAGCAAGATGTATTAGCACGCATTTTCTCGCCGTTATAATTTTCTTTAATTTTCATTATTTCATTATTTCGAAATTTCGGGCTTACTACGTCACCTGTTGTAGATAGTACCTTGTTATCACATATTTCTGAATTTGTTTAGTAGATGCGTTGTTTTATAATATTTGACAGGCCTTCTGACGGTGTGCGTGCGTGTGTCTTCACACGGTCGTAAATTACAGCTTCCTACCCGCACGTCATAAACTCGAAGCGACTTATTTGCGCATTTGTTGAGCTTGCTTGGCTCACAGACGATGAACGAATGACCAGCCACACCACTTGAACGCGGCGATGGTATTCCAGCAAAAATGCTCCTGAGGCAAAGGCAGAACAATTAATGCCGTATTCACACCAGTCTCGCTTATCACCTAAAGCAATTCTTCCCCACTCCATCGCACCATTTTCTGCCTTCTTCCGGGACATGATCATAAGAGGGCATATCGTGCGGCAATGTACGCGTGAGCACACGCGTTGTTCGTTTGAGCAGATGCAATCATGCACGACAGATTGATACTGAGATCGCTTGTCCTCTCTCTCTCTCTCCTCTCCTCTCTCTCTCTCTCTCTTCTCCCGGCAGATCCCGAACTTACCGCAGTGCTTTTGGTCGCCTATGAGCAGGCAACGTGTTACTCATGTTCCTAATTATGAGTGTTAGCAATGTCACACGGAATTTTTTCGTTACGTTTCTTTCGTATGTTCGTTTGACTTTGCTTCTGAAATTTTTCAGCTCGCCATATCACCGCACGTCAGACTGATAAAGCTGGCAGGCACTTCGACGACTTACACCGCCGTCGGCCATTCTTCATCGAAAGACCACGGCTCACACATAAATAATCTCGAGATAAAAGCGCAGTTTTTCAGTCATCAGTTTCCCATTTCAGGTCAATGACCAGTGCTCTTCATGGAAAAACTCAATACACCATATACTTCGCATAGTTGGCGCAATAAATGGGAGAACACTGAAACTGTACCTCCTTCACACCGTTGGTTTACTGCAGCCTTCATTACCTTTGGTTTATACAGAAAGCGTCTGGTTTGCTATCTGCGCAGCCGTTTTCTGCCAGCCTGTTAGCGATCGAGGTTGTGGTACAGCTTAGTTGTTATCCTTTTCATTGTTGTTGTGATGACTGCATAAGCAGTACTAGCTTGCCGGAAGTTGACAGAAGGATGCAGGATGTCTTTCAAGCCATGTTCAATACTATAAAGTTGAGCAGTTCTTCGTGTGTTACCTTCACGTTGCGCACTCGTAGTAATAGGCTATCGACCCGATAGCGTAAGGCGAAATGTTCCCCGGTCAGAAAATTCTACAGCACACGTCTTCGTCTCCAGCTCAGCCATCACCCAGAGTTTGATTCGCTGGAGAAAATTCTAGTTCAGAGTCCGTTGGTTGACTCCTCTTCGAACACCGCGAAATGCAGTTCGGATGGGTACTGCTCATGAAAACAGCTTGGTGGTGATACCATTTTTCAGGGGAAAAGGGAGTTCAGTAATCGCTCATACAGCGGCGCAATGGTAACGGAATGTGTTGTAGCGGTTTCAATATGATGATGGAGAACATTCGCCACGGTTGCCTTAGTTGGCGGGTGACTTGAGGACGACAGTACCGTTCGTTGGCATCACGTGAAACAAGGCAGACGACGATTTAGCTGGCGCTTGACGCGAGCGTGTTTATTTGCATCGGTCAGAAACTTAGTATGACGCGAGCGTCGCGTAAAAGCCGATCAGACTTGAGCGCTCCGGAAGTTACGACAGGGCGGCGCATTTAGCATCAGATTGTCCATCGCTAAGCTGCAGAAAAGATGCGAGCGGATGGGCTGGGACAGTAATCGCTGTTGGTATGATAGGCAGCATCGTGAAGAAGAGTTGAATGACAGCAGTTTTTTGACAAAGAGGGATTATCAGTGTTCTGATTACCATTGACAAAAACAGCTTGAGTTTTGCAGTCTTCACTCCAGTGATTTTTCATTACGATTTATTAGTACCAGACACTGGGTTCATTCTGCTTTTTCTGACGTTAACATATCTTCTCTTCTCACTGCTAAACATACTGATGTCGTAGTATCGCTTCAACCCAAAAGAAAAATACCGAGTTTGAGCAGTTTCACATATACCAGGCCCAGGTTAGACAACATAACTTTCCTTCTTCTTCTCTTCCTTCTCTTCTCTTCTTCTCTCTTCTTCTTCTTCTCTCTTCCTTTCTTCATCGTAACACAGACTGCCCTTTGCTGTTGATATTGCTTCAAACTTAACTTCTTCACTATGGGGTTTCCATTATGCAAGTTAGCCTGTTACGTCAGGTAAACAGCAGCCTTCATTTGCAAGTGTTAATTGGTAGTGTCATCGCAGTTGTACCAGGTTCAAAACATAACTGAACGAATATCAAAGCACAGATGTATGACCAAATATGACGAAAAGTTATAGAGGTCAAGCAAAGTCTCAACATTTCCCTGCTGTTAGACGTCGCATTACGTTAATGATATGTCCGAAGATTTAAACTGTATTCGATTTTTCGTCGAGTACATAGATTTAGTTATGGTGCGTGTGAATTCATGGTGAATGACGAATGGGCTTTGTACGAAAACGAAATGGGTATCAAGATGATGAAATGTATTGAAGCTGTTGATATTTAATTTCAGAATTGTACAGGAAAGCTTGGAGAGCAAGAGCGGCAACAGGTGCGAAGAGAAGAATTTTCGAGACCTGATCTCGTGAAAATGAGTGCTGATCGGTTGGTGAAAAAGACAAATAATACACATCTAAATAAAGATGAATTGGCGATTCAAATAGTCGTGCCGATGAGTTGGGCGGTCAGTACCAGCTGAGTGTAAAGATATCATTAATGCGCAGCATAAGGGCGTTGGTGCCAGCCGATGCCCGTATGTAGCGTAATGTTGCAGCGCGTACAGATATCATCCACGATTCAAAGTCGCTGCAATGTAAGGGGTTTATCTCATCGGCTTTCTCGTGATACCTTCGTATTATATGTTAGCCATGCATAATACATCAGCATATAAAAACATCTTGTTCGTAAATCGCATAAAAGCACCATTCGTAACTGCATCTTCACGCATCACGTTAGGCGGGTTCGGTATCTTGGTCAAATAAAAGACAGTAAACTTCATTCAGTTTAGCAAAGAAATGATATTTATATCAGTAGGGCTCCAATCGCAATATTTTCGCTCACACAATCTTTTCTGCCGAGTGTCTTACCTATAAAACAGCATCGCTGTGAATTATGAATTACGAAATGTTAAATGTTATGATCGTTTAATGCTTTCAGAAGGTTTGAATATTTGTTTATGTGCTTGTTCTCTCACAGTTATGCTTTCAGTAATACCGAAGCGGGGCCGTATCAGCAAGTGGGATTTTATTGATGATAACGATCATCGTATATTTTTCATCGGGATGAAAATGCGCTTCAGACATATATCATTACTCCTTTTCTTTCTTTCGATTTGAGAATACATAAAAGTTAATTTTAGAGTCGTTATAGAGTTTTAAGATTTCATGTATCATATTTACTAAAATGAGCTACTTGGTTATCTCTTCTATGAAACTTCGATATTTTCTTACGTAAAATGACGCATCTACTTTGAACAATAATGATATGTTGGGACATTATCATCATTAGTTTCAGCCTATTTTCAGAACGAAAAGCAAGTAATCGTGGTGTAGCAGCAGTCCCTCTCTACCAGCAGCCGTAGGGAGAATTTCGATAACATTCTTACAGCTTCTTTCTCGACAGATGTTTGGGAACATTTGTGTGCCGTGAGTGGTCGGTCGTAGTCACAATTGCATCAGAAAGCAAGCGATTGCCTTCCAACACTAGCATGCGACGGCAATTTTCCGGTTCCGGTTCAAGAGAGAGATCGGGTGTTTGCGTGTAGCGTGTAAAGCCGCGCTGCACTGCCGCTCGCAGTTTACCTTAACGATCGGCTCAGAACAGTCCTTACCACAAAAAGACTGATTAGAATCATTCATGCTTCAGTAAAACAGTCATTTTTAGCAAAGCAGGGAGGTGCATACCATTGCTGGTCGTCGTTTAGAAAGCATTGTCTTTGTTGACGCAGTCTTCCTTGCAACGAGTGAGTGCAACGAGATTGTGTTAAATGTTGTCTACCGGAGCGCGGGCGACAGCCAAAGTCAAGCCGAGTGTGTGCGGGGAGAAGACACCAGGTTTGCTTGCTTCGTCAGTGTTGTATCCGAATATGCTTGTGAATTGCAGCATATCACGTCTGGGTCCTGGTTCTCGAATATACGATATGGTTTCACTTTGTGCAGTTTGGATAAATAATCGTGTGTCATCCATTAATAAATATAAATGCTATTAGTAATGCAACATGTTATCATTTCTGCCAGGTTTGAGAGGCCAGTCTGAATTTTCATTATGAATAAAATTTTTTTGCAGTGACAGTTGATTTCTCGGAGAGTAGCAGTAGTTGTTGTCTTTCTTTCATAATTTGCTGCTTAGTAGTGCGTCTCCACATGGGTGCACCACACATATGAACGTTCTCTGTGTCACCACTTCACATGGTATGGTGATTGTGTTGTGAAGACATTTAGTAAGCCTGGTGCTGCTGACCAGTTGCCGGCGCATTTGAGCAGATATCAGACAAAGGCAGAGTTACATGACCGGCTACATACTGTTTCGCAGAAATAGTCAGCATTAACAGGTCTATGCAGACGGAAATGGTGCACACGACAAATTGAGATACTCAGGTCAGCTGGGTGTGTAGCCAGCCCATCCGGCCAGGTGGTACATCGTTCAATAAGATTTTGAATAGAATGTTGTGAAATTCAAGCGCTCATTAACACTACATATATATATATATATATATATACATATATATATATATATATATATATATATATATATACATATATATATATATATACATATATATATATATATATATATACATGTATAGTTATTTTTTATAATAGTATAATATGTACTTTGCATTATACTTAGAACAAATGCTCTTTAATATTTGAATCACTACTTTTTTTTTGAGCTGTACACTACACTATAGTTGGCAGTACTTTGGTATCTGGTGATATCTGAGCCTATGGCCGTGACTTTTGATTAACCAGTTATACAGAGAAATGCTTGATATGAATTGCAGAATCGAATACCTGCTCCTCCACCAGTCACATCTGACTCAGAAGCATCAAACACACGGACAATTGCGGAATTTCACATGACAGGTGCTCTGAACCTTTCTACAGCTTTAAAGATTCTGGTACCCAAATGCCTTCGTGATGACACAACCTGCCGGGCCGATGGACCGGCAATGGTGGGCTGTGCGTTGCGAGGGTACAGTGAATCGTGGTGAGTGTCAATGAAATATCTATTGTCTTGAGTCCGGATGACAGTAACTTCTATCTTTTACGTCTTTTTTGATGGTACCACCATAAATGTAAGTTCCCGAAAGGTTTATTGAGTGATTTTTTGACCAGTGCTATGTGTTTCTTCAGTTTAAGACATTTCAAAATTAGTACTTCCACGTGTAATTAGTGTAGGAGAATCTCATTATTAGTTGCGTATATAGATTATCAGTATCTATGTTATTGTTTTATCATTTATTTTTATTCACGTATATTTATGCCTGAGTGAACGCACTGTTAACAGCATATAGCCCATGTTTCAGTCAGACTTTCGCATGCATATCGATAAGCCATACATGCTCATGGTGGCATCGATAAAGAAACGGTGGCACATTACAAAGTTAGCGTTGCCGTATTTCTTCTTGCAGGCTTAGAGCATTTGTAGGGGTTACAATATCAGACATGAAACGTTGCTTCTGCACCACGATCTTCATATAGCCCGAACATTTGCATAGCTCCAGTAGGAAGCCTCGCCGCAGGGTTCACTATAGGCACAGTTAAAGCGGCTTCAGGCTTTTTGGCCTGTACAGCCCATATTACCATTGCTTCCAGCCCATTTCTGCTTTACCGTAGCTGAGATTTTGCTCATTCTTTGTTCGTAATATCTGTTTATTTTTCCATAATGCACCAGCACCAGTTGTGCCGTTTTTCACTTTCTTTGCTCAATGGTTTAGTTGCTTGCTTTAAAGCCTAACTTCCATGAGAATTTGCATAAGTTTTGCGTTTGCTCTTCAGGCTTTATATAGCTTACTTTTGGTGCATTTAGTTTTCAAAACCATGGTGTGATTTGAGCCAAACAAATGAGATATTTTCAGCATGCACACCGGCACATGCCTCTGCATACTGCTTTCCGAAATCATGCAAGGTTTTCATACAGATTTCGATGAAATCAGTCGAAAATAGCACTCAGCAAATTCGCTGATGAGCGCTGACAGTATGCCGTTGGCGTGTCAACAGCGAGAGAGTCAGCGAAAGGGCTTGGCGAGACAGCGCAGTTCACTTCAGTGTTCGTGTACTTATTGTAGCTTGATTCACTGCAATGCTTCATCTGTCGCCAGATTATTTTTCGTTACATTTTATGCAAGGCTTGTTAATATTGTTTTAATCAGCGTAATGAGCAATAAGTATTTGTGGTGCCACCATCATGTATCTCAGATGATGGTGAGGTTTCTGTTGGAATTGCTGCCTACGGAGTTGTTTAGTTAGTTTATCAGACAGATAGACGAGCCAGAGACTTGACAGTTTACTGTAGCGGCCCAAATCTGCTTTAGCTTACTTACAGGATTTCACTTGTTACCAGCATGTTTTTCTCCTCCCTCAGAGGATTAGTCATGGCAGAGGCACATAGCAGTAAATGCAAGAATTATATTAAGCATATGCATCATGCAGAAATGTGTTGTATTGGAAAGTCTGTTATATTTCCAACTCATTTTATATATATACATAGCAGCGTATATGTCATTGAGCAGCATGTACACATATATATAGTATATATATATGTAGTTAGTTATTATATACACACACATAGTTATGTTAGCATGTTTGTATGTATATATGTGTGTGTCTATATAGGCCTATATGCCTGTATGTATATATATATGTTATGCACATATAGATATATATATATATATATATATATAGCAGTTATATATATATTTATTGTATACACACATAGCTAGCATAGATGAACACGAATACTAAAATAACACAAAAGCATTTATGGCATAGCATGTTGAGATTCTTTATGTTCTCTTGCCAGAATGCCAGCAGTGTTTCACATATTTTCTAAATTCTACTTATATGAAAGTTTATTTATTATAGCCATGTTCATTAGCCCACAACATACAGCTTTCATACATGATATTTTCAGGATAGGAAGGTGGCATTGAAGCAGACTGATTTGCGGGTACCTACAAGCTTTAGCTGATCACGCAGCTACTCTGTCATTACCTGTGTCAGTTATTAAGATTGTTGCTAGTTTTTTAAAAGCGATGTATTGCAGCATGACAGGTACAGTGTGGAGTCACGCCGTCAGTAAAAGAGAATATGCCAGCTTGCTTGACATTTGCAAACTGTTTGGTTGTTGACCAGTTGTCAAAATGGCCCATTTATTTCGCCACGAAACACACCTGAGGCGTTTGTACCCAGAATTGCCGATTTATATGAAGCGCCAGCATTTAACAGAGGAATAAAGTAAAGGATACGCGCCGGGATACGAACACTATTCGTGTTTAGCCAATGGCTTCATACCATGTTGATATATGTTGTTTCACAGGTATCTGTTGTTGGAATGACATCAGCAGTAAACGTACAATGAAATGGATTCATATGACAAGTTTGAACCTCATGATTAGGCGACTCATGCGCAGTCGCCCGCTGTGTCATCTCTTTGACCGTGTTCCTAATGTAACGTTATTTACTCAGATTTTTTTTTTAAATGTGAATTAGACACGCACGAAGCTGACATGATATAAGCCATGTTTCAAATAGTTATAAAAATGGTTGCCCATTTCTTCGGCAAGTTTTGATTACAATTATCTATTTGCTCGTTCATCGCTTTTTCGTTATTGTAGTACTCCAAGTCATTTTAGCAGTAAGAGGCAACCAAATTAGCTTATTTTAAAGCTAGCCGTTGAAGCAGTTATCGAAGAGCCAATGTAGACTGGGCATTCAAGTTTGTTTAGTGCAGTTTGGTACCTATAACAGCTACGCTGTTAATAGTTACTGCCAAAATAGCTTATATTTAGAATTTGTAGCATCAGATCACTTATGGATTTATGTTAGATTTGATGTCTTTCTCATGTATCTCAGATCATTGAGCTTC
>NC_089795.1:5048719-5058719 GCF_040412425.1 Macrobrachium rosenbergii | reverse complement strand
TATATATATATATAAATATATAATATAATATAAATATTATATAGTATACACAGGTGTGTGTCCATTATTAGTTAACATAGTAATAAGCGTGAAATGCTTCTATATGTACATATAGTGTGTGTGTGTTTGTGTTGTAAGTGAGCAGATGTGCATTACTTCCATGTTTTACATTTGCTGTTTAGGCTTCTGAAACCTCATATAAGGCCGAAGAATACTTCATGCTCTCGCAACGGCAGCCTTAATGCACTGTTGTCTCAAATTATGCACTTCACGCTGCTTATGACTGAATGCGCTGGAAGTAAAGCATTAGCTTATGAAAAATGCGATTGGGATGAGATGTTACTGAAATGAATTGCCTGAGCTGATATGACAAATAGGTGTGACAAGAAGAAGATTTTGAAAGCAGAAAGCAAAATTCACAGAAAATATGTTAAATCCTTGCGGGGAAGTAGATTGATGGTGATATCATTTATATATTATGTTGAGAGCGCAATTATCAGACTCACCATTTATATCGGCGTTGAAATGAGCATTCTTGATGAAATGCACTCATTGCATACCGAATTTATGTTTACGTAAAATCTCGTTAGTAAGTAAGCTTGGGAAAGGTAATTGTGTTAATTTATTGTAACAGCGTGAAACACTTGAGTTACTAAGTTCTTTTACTTCAATTTCGGAACATATTTATTTTTAACAGCTATAAATACTTATTTAGCTTAAAAGTCTTCTTTTATTGATTTCTTTGAACATTTGTTTGTAATTGAGCCGAACAAATAGTTTCAAAAGAAAATATACTTTCAACATTTTGCATTAATTCAAACTGATATGTAACATTCCTCATATTTACTTCAATGCATTGGCAATAACATGTTCGAAATTTTCCTCGTTTACCTTTCTGTTTCCTCTCTCTCTTCCCCTTCTTCCTCTCTCTTCTCTCTCTATCTTCTTCTCATAAAGCCGTACCAATATCAGACACCCAAAGTTATATTAGTCGGGGGCAAATGCGTTATCATCGAATTTAGTTAGTCACAGGCATCATTTCCGAAGTGTTTCACTTGTTGTTAAACAAGAATGTGCCCTTTTGTTTTAAAAGAGCTAAATGATAAGTTGCTTCATGTTTGTTATTGAGTCACACGGTGCTGTTTTTAATAGTATTAGGATACCATATACGAACATTTGCATTCAGGTGTTGTACGGTATCTCATTTCATTCTAATAATATAATCTAGGCCAAGTGTTGACCTATGAGATTATTCATGCTGAAACGAAATGATTGGTTGGTCGTCGAGCGGTGTAACAGGCACACAAAGCTGCACTATGACTGTTGGGAGAGTGAGCAAAGCCGCAGGCAAAACTGACAGGCCCAATAGCGTTGCATAAAAGTTATTATCACTCGAATTGATTACAAAGATTGTGGCCAAGAAGAAAATTCCAGATTAATGGCATTATTTACTTAGTGAGCGGTGTGATTGTATTTCACAAGCTTGTCGATTTTTGTTTTTTTTTACGAACATCAAGTTTATAGCTTAAGAATATGTATTCGGTTCTGCCCAAGAGAGCCATAGGTACTTATTTGGGATACGGGCATACTAGCCTGTAGTGCATACACAATGTCATTGGGTTTGTCGAGAGGACCTGCCAGAGGCCAGCAGATGAAGTTCAATGACGATACGAAAGTTTATTATCTTGCTGAGAAACTGACGCAGCTAAAACATGTGCTTAACGACAAAGGCAAGTCATTCAATAAACTTGGTTTATACAAAGCTATTTTCTTAACACTACAGGTAAACATGAAGAATGTAAGCTTGTTACTGATATTTGTTGGGAACTAGCCTCAGCAGCCTGTACACTTGACATAACAATATTTACCAGGCGACGAAAGCTGCGACTGGTCGACAAATGCCAGCGCGACGAGCTTCCGATGTTTATGTCATTCAACACAGTATGTAGTTGACACGGATATACATCTGTCTCTACTACTCGCTTACCTAAAGATATTGAAGCAGGCAATCTGCACAGTTGTGCAGACATCATCATAAAATGTGATTTGAGTCGAGAAAATACTTTTGATGCTTGCTTGAAAATAGTTAAGTCTCAGTCTATATTCTCGAGCACATAGATACTTCCAAAATATTTAACGAGTTATATCTGGTGAAATAACTCTTCACTTTGAAACCATCACAGTGCCTTTGTTGTAATAACCATTTTTAGGCCAGCCGAGCCCACTGTAAAAAGTTTCACCATAGGCACTCTCTCTCTCTTCTCTCTCTCTCTCTTTCTCTCTCTTCTCTTCCTCTTCTCAGATAGTAAGACCGAGCTTAACTGGTCAGGAGTTTGTTTCGGGCGCTTTGAATAAATACATACTTTGTGTGTGCGTGTATGCGGTGCAGGTACGCAGGTGCGGGTACGCGTGACGTCTCTTCGTTCGCATTTTTTCTGTAAATTTGAACAAAAGCTTTTTTCTGTCGCAAAAGTTACTGATCAGATGCACCACGCTTCCACTGAAAGCAAATGCTCACTTCCTACCTCTTCTCTCACTACGCATGCACTACAGCTTCCTTCTTTTTACTCCATGAGTACTTCTTCTTCTTCTTCTCTTTCTTCACCAATGATGCGAGTGAATATCGATGAATGCAGATGAGTTGAAGTAAGAAATATTACAACTTAGGGACGAAAATTGTTATGATTTCATGGACAACTGTCATGATAAAGTCAGCATGACAATAAAATACCGATTAGCAGCAAGAACACCCGCAAATGATGATGAAATGACGCCGATAAGGCAGAAACGCGAGATCTAAAGTATTACGCTTATATATATATATATATATATATATATATATATATAGAGAGAGAGAGTATATATAGAAGGACTAATGAAAGGTTAAAATAGCCTTATCTAATGACGCTGTCAGTTTTGTGTTTTCTATTTGCCCTAAGATAGCCTGAGAAATGTTTCTATAGCTCACTCTTGTTCCGGACGATTACATATATTTTCCTTCCCGTTTTTTCTGGGTTATGATATTTGTGATTTATTATGCTTCGTTTATATTCTTTTCTCTCTCTTTCTGTCGTTCATATTCTTTCTTGTCTCTTTTTCGCCTCTCACTCATTATACAGGAAGCCGCAAATAAACCTTCTCACACTCAGCGCCTGGTCTGGGCCACCATTCTGTTCCTCCTCATCATGGTTCGTTGGCTTGTCACTCATGGGACAGTTCATTTTCGGGTTCTCAAGCTCAACCTGTATTTCAGCTGTCGGAAACCTTTCACTTCGTGAATCTTTATTAAAGAAATTTATGAGAATCCCAGATGATTGGCACTGGCAGCTGCACAGTATCACTCGGGAGGCTTCGAAGGTCACTCTGAACAGACAGACACGTGCAGCAGTAGTTTTAGCTGAGAGCCAGAGGTCGAACACTTGGTATGGGTTGACCACAGATTTCTGTAATTGCTGGAGTTTGGCATAGTAACTGGGCCCAGTGAACATATAGCACGACTTGTCTCACAGTGTTAAAGAGAACCATTTATGAAACTCCAACAGATGAATGTGCTGTTGGGTTCATATTGTTAACGTGAGTGGCAGCCTTCAAGTCGCAGGCCTTCGGCATAATGCCTCAACAAATACATTGTATTGTAGTGATGAAATACTAGGGCACGCATTGCTTCCTCAGTTACTCATTACAAGAATATTTTTTACATGTAAATTATTGATTGCCGTACTATATTTTGAAATATTATTACTTGAGTAATTACCCAGCTGATTGAAGTATTCTTTCTTCCTCGTACATTCAAATGTTGAAAGTCAGTCAGGCTTGATTAGCAAAATTCATTGGTTAGCAAATATATGCATACAAGTAATTATATACTGTTTTTAATAAAAGAAAACAGAATGCTGATTTAGGTTAAGTATCAGCACTGCGTACCTGGCTGGAAAGTCAACATATTCATCAGAAAAATATATTATCATCATGATATTTCATAAACAGAATATATTTTCTTTAACGAAAGCACCTTGAGCGAATGAGCTCCGGCAATGTAAAGATAATAAATGGTTCAGATTTTCGTGGTTTGCGTGGAAATGCGTGCTGATTGGTGGTAATATTTTATATTGTTGTCAGTCAATTTGTGTTGTCGTATTTTTTGTAGCATAGACACATCCGCAAGATAAGATGTCATTTGTCACACTGCGTTATTATTAAATAGCTGATGTTGTTAAATATATAACAAAATAGTATTATTCGTAGCTTTCATTTTCTCAATATGATGTACAGAAGGTGTTTTTCAGGCCAATAACAGTATCCTTACAGCCAGGTCGATTCGAAAGATAAATCAACAGTACTTGTGGGATAATGATTACTCCATTGCATTTTTCACAAACTAGTTGGCTGTCTTTCCATATGACTGTTGAACTCGACCTGAAACATTGGGATGCGCTAACTTTATTTATTGATTGATTTATTTTTAAGGTTTAAGTTAGATTTTCGATGCCGTACACCCGGGAAAATCTAACTTTAAAACTCAAATAATCAATCAATAAATAGTTAGCGCATTCTGTTACAGTCGAGTTCAACAGTCATATGGAAAGACAGCCAACTAGTTTGTGAAAAATGCAGTAATTCGTTAGGTAGTCCATTATCCACAAATTATGTTGGTTATCTTTCCAGATGGCTGTTGAACTCGACCTGAAATAATGGGATGCGGTTACTTTATTTATTTATTTTTACTGAAAAACACCTTCTAATGCATCACATATTGGGAAAAGTGAAAGGCACTACCGGATATGGCTATCTGAGAACTTCGGTCCTCTCCACGTACTGGTTATTTTAATTTTATTCTTTTAATAATTTAACAGCATTGACTATTTAAATATGTACGGATGTGTGCATTGGCGCTCTTATGTACGGATGTGTGTGTAACTTACAAAGAGAATACAGTATACAGAATTATTTATTTGTATGTAAATATATTACCCACCAATCAACATAAATCAACATTTCAGTTTTTCGTTACAAGGATTATTGAAAATCTAATTCATTTGTATATATATACATTGCCGAATGTTCGCTGTAAATCAAAAGTTAACTTTTTCGTTAAAGGAGAAAATATATTTATTTATTTATGAGAATATATCTACTGATTGTTCAATATATTTTTCTGATGAAGTAATATTTGACTTTCAAATATTTCAGGTACGCAAAATTCTTTGTCATAATACAAATCAACATTTCTGTTTTTTTCTTTTTTTATTAAAAGGCAGTATATAGTTACTTGTATGCATATATTTTGCTAACTGCTTACGAAGGGGATAAGTTTTGCTAATCAAATTTTATTTGGCTTTCTAATATTTGAGATGTATATACATTAGGAAGAAGAATACTTCAATCAACCAGATTAGACCTCAAAACAATAATATTTCAAAATATATAGTACGGTAATCATGAATTTACGTGTAAAAAATATTCTTATAATAATTAACTGAGGGAAGAAAGCAGCAATGCGTTGCCTAGTGTTTCGTCACTACAATACAATATTGTTTGCTGAACCGAGTTGTTCCAATATGGCCACCCGAGGTTACCCGCTTGGCAGGGAGATTGCCACTCCACGTTAATGACTCTCTATGGACCAACTAGCTACATTCACTCTGTTTAAGGTTCACTATAAATGGTTCTCTTTAACGTATAGAGATAAATTCATTACTATATAATTCCTGCATTTATTTATACTATACCAAACCAGCAGACACAGAATCTGTGGTCCAACCCATACCAAATTGTTCTGACCTCTGGCTCTCCATCATTCCTTACGTGTCCTACCAATCTGTTCAAGTGAGAAAATACGAGGCCTACCTTCAAGTACGCAGCAATCCCAGATATTACTGTCTAGCTCTTACAAACCAACGGAATGGGGGCTTGTTTAGCAAATCAAACAAAGCCACTTAGAGTTCCCATAAGTTTCCACCTGAAGACCTTTGTATCGCTGTAAAAAGTTCACAAGGTGAAGGTTTCCGTTAAGCTGAAATGCATATTAAGGTTAGGAACTGAGGACCGAGAGACAGTCGAGATGAACTGTATCCATAGGAACGATAAGTAACGTTATGATAGGGAGGAATGGAATGGATGATAGAATTTAGACCAAAGGCCAAGCGCTGGGATCTAACAGGAGGACAACCTCGCAGCTGCAATATGAAACAATTGATAGGAGAGGGTAGAAAGAAAGAGATAAGAAAGAATATAGACAGTAGAAAGAAAGAGATAAGAAAGAATATAAACAGAGGGGAATGGGATAAAGCATATCATGCAAAGTATCATAACCCAGAAAAAAGGAATGGGAGGAGAAGATTATCTCTCGCGGCAGTTAGATTCCGGAATAAAGGTGAAATATAAGAACATTTCTCGAATATCATAGGGCAAATAGAACACAAAACTGACAGCGTCATTAGGACAAAACTATTTTAACCTTCATTAGTCCCTTCTCTCTCTCTCTCTCTCTCTCTCTCTCTCTCTCTCTCTCTCTCTCTCTCTCTCTCTCTCATATGTCACCCCAAATCTCTCGCATTCTACCCTTATCAACGTCATTTCGCATCATCATTGGTGTTCTGCTACTAATCGGTATTTCCTATTATCAGTGATACTGACATCACTGACAGTTCGAAATACTGTTATGCTTTAAATCCATGAAATCATAACAATTTTCGTCCCTTCTTTTATTCGTTGTAATATTTCTTACTTCAACTCATACCATTTCATCCATTATTCACTCGCATCATTTTGGTTTCTATTCGGATCCTGGAGAGAGAGAGAGAGAGAGAGAGAGAGAGAGAGAGAGAGAGAGAGAGAGTCTTTCCATGAATTAAAAGAAGGGAAATATAGTGCATGCATTATGGTAGAGAGAGAGAGAGAGAGAGAGAGAGAGAGAGAGAGAGAGAGGGGGGGTCCGTTAGGTGAGCATTTTTCACAAACTTCCAGTGGAAGAAAATGAGATTGCATCTGATCCAAATAACTTGCGACAGAGAAAAATGTTGCTTTTGATTCAAATTTACAGAGAGAAAAGTCTGAGACGTTAAGAAAGAGGACATTCCCTTTACTTACAAATACCCACACACACACAAACACACACACACACATACACGCACACACAAAGTATATTGTATTTATTCAAAGCGCCCAAGAGATAAGAGCGCTCCACAAACCCGGTTAAAATTAAAATATTTCAGTCTTTACCATTATCTACAGAGAGAGAGAGAGAGAGAGAGAGAGAGAGAGAGAGAGAGAGAGAGAGAGAGAGAGAGAGAGAGCACCCATATCAGGTCAAACTTTTACAATGGGCTCTCCGACAAGCACAAAAATGGATTTAATTACAACAAAAGGCCTTTGAAACGATGGTTTAAAGGTGAAGAGTTCTAACTCACCAAGATACTTTTTCTTTCGTTAAATATTTGGAAGTATACAATAATGTAAAGGGAGATATAGACAGGACTTTAATATTTTTCAGGCAGCATACAAAAGTGTTTCTCGATAAATCACATTTTTATGATGATTATTCTTGCACAACTGAAGTGTACGTTCAGTGCACAAATTCCACAAATATCTCTTTAAGATTAAACACGCAGTGAATTAGAAGTTAAGATGTGCATGTCCATTATCCATACATATACTGTATGTTGAAAATACAGAATGACCACTTCAAACATCAGAGCTTCGGTCATGTGATTTTATTTATTCCGGCTTCCAGATCGCAACTTTCAATCGCTACTGTTAAGTAGTATTTATGTCAAATTCGCCTGATAGCGCTGTGTACACCTTTACAGACTACTTTAAGGGAGCTAAAGGACAGCTTTAAATATCAAGTAACAAAAACACATTCTTCGTGTTTGCCTTGAATGATTAAGAAAAATAAGCTTTTGTATAAAACCAAGTTTAAGTGAATGACACTTGCTTTTATTCGTTAAACTTGGTTTTATGCAGTGGTTTTTTTCTCAACAAGTTTTAAATGTGCAGCTTTTCACCTCGTGTCAGTCATTAGACTACATCTAACAATCTAGTAGGCGTCTTGTATTTCGACAAAATTTTGTGGCATTTACGTTGTATACTTTACAGAATGATCCCCTGAAATTATGCCATTATCCCCGTCATGCCTATGAAAGTCCTCTTAGTTTGGAACCGAATACATATTCTATACAAATATAAACTGATGTTTAAAGTAAAAAAAAAAAAAAATAAAAAATCGATAAACACAGTAAGTACTGTCACGCAAAATACCTCCGTCATCAATGCCGAGTATTCTAATCTAAGGATTTTTCTTCTTAATTTTTAATCTTTGTAATCAATTCGAATTATTAATAACTTTATGCAACCTTATTAGATTTCATCAATTTTATCCACCCCGGCTGCTTACTTTCCTACTTCTCCCAACAATTTATTCATAGTGCAACTGTGAGATTTTTCTCCTGTTACACCTTTCAAACATTTAACTGTCAATTTCCGTTTCAGCGCTGAATGATCTCATAGGTCCCAGCACTTGGCCTTTTGCCTAAATTCTATATTCAATTAAATTCAAGTAAAGGTTCCTGCCGTACAACCACCTGTCAAGATCGCAAATGTTAGTTCAGTATATTGAATTGTATCCTAATGCTTATTAAAAACGGCCCACATTCGTCAATGTGACTCAATAGTAAACATGGAAGCGGCAACATCATTTTATCTTTTAAAACAAAAAGAATTTTTAATTCTATTTGTTTAGCAATCGTAAATTGCTTCGCTAGGTGGTATTGGCCTGTGACTAATAAAAATTCGATGAAATATCTTATATTTCAGTTACCCCGACTAATATGCTTTGGGTCCATCACGGTCAAATGGTTGTCCTTGGATTACGGCGCAAAGAAACAGAGAGAGAGAGAGAGAGAGAGAGAGAGAGAGAGAGAGAGAGAGAGAGAGAGAGAGAGAGAGAGAGAGAGCAAGAAAGGTTAAAACTGAGAAAATTTCAAGTACTTAGTACCAATGCATTTAATTAAATATATATTCACGAGGAATATTTACATATCAGTTTAATAGTTAATGCAAAATGTTGAAAGTGCTATCTATTTTCTTTTGAACTTCTTGTTCGGTAATTTTTAAACAAATATTCAGAAATCCAAGTAAAGGGGCTTTAAGTAGTAAGTATTTCCATAGCTGTTAAAATAAATAAACAAATGTTCAGAAATCCAAGTAAAGGGGCTTTAAGTAATAAGTGTTTTCATAGCTGTTACAATAAATTAACACAATTTTAGATTCATTTCCAAATTTTTCACTTACTAATTTTACAGGATTTTACGTAAAGTATAAATTCAGTATACAGTGAGTGCATTTCATCAAAGTGCTTTCGGCACAAAGCCGATATAAATGGGTGAGAGTCTGATGAAAAGTTGCGCAACTCCTCCAACATAATTATATAAATAATTGTATATCCATTTATTTCACCATCAGTCTAAGCGACCACTCGCCCCCCCCCCCTCCCCCCGCAAGGATTTAACATATTTTCTATTGAATTTTGCTTTCTGCTTTCAAAATATTTAATACCGTCACACCTATTTGTCATATCAGCTCAGGCAATTCATTTCAGTAACATCTCATCCCACCGCATTTTTTCATGTTAATGCTTTTATCCAGCGCATTCAGTCAAGGCAGCGTGGAAATTTCATGATACACTCTGAGACAACAGTACATTAAGGCTGCCGTTACGAGAACATGAAATTATTCTTTATTTTATATGAGTTTCAAGAGCTTCGACAGCAAATGCTTAAACATGGAAATGTTAAATGCACATCTAACTCACTTACAAACACAAACACACACACACACTATATATACATATAAACATTTCACATCACTTATTTTCTCTATTAATATGTGGACACACAATTCAATGTTTAATATATAATATTTATATTATATTATATATTTATATATATATATATAGAGTTATATATATATATATATATATATATATATATATATATAGTTA
>NC_089795.1:5008719-5043719 GCF_040412425.1 Macrobrachium rosenbergii | reverse complement strand
CAGTAGAATACCATCATCGCAAGATCTAAAACTTACAGTGGGCAGGCGAAAACGCACAAATACTGTGCTCATTACATTTGTTCAGATATTATGGCACGCGTGAAGAAAATAATAATCATAAATAACAAGCCTTGCGTAAAATCATAACAGAAGAGAATGAAGACATGCAGAAAACAGACAGAAAGAATTGCAGCAAGTCAAAGCTTACAATAAGTACACAGGCACACCTGCTGAAACAAGGGCACAAAACAGAGAGCTCATTCTCACCAAGCCTTTCACTGACTCTCTCTCATATTACGTTTTATAGCAACATACTGTCAAAGCTTCATCAGTAAGCGGGTTGCCGAATTAGCATTTTCATTTAATTTCATCGAAATACTAATATGAAAACCTTACGCGAAATAGTTTCCGGAAACAATATGCAAGAACATAATGCAGTTAATGCATGCAGAAATATCTCATTTGGTTTTGAAAACTAAATCACACCATGGTTTTGAAAACTAAATCACACCAAAGTAAAATATACATAAAAACCTGAAACCAAAACAAAAAACAAAAGCCCACTGTAAGGATTGCATTCATGGAAGTTAGGCTACAAAGCCAAGCAACGTGGCAACTTGGGCCATTGAGGCTAAAGAAAGTGAAAGAAGGCAGCTGGCTGGACAGCAAGATACAAAAACACGGAAAATAAACAAGATGAAGTACAGGGAACAAAAGGTGAAACTGAGAGAATACTCCACAGCTGCAGTAAGAAGTAATAGAGCGGTTGAACAGCAAGCATGAAGAAAGGAAGCGGAAATGGGGTAGCAGTAAAAAGCTAAAAATTAGGTAACAGCTACGGGCCAAAGGGACGCTGCAAACCCTCTTTAATAATGCCTATAGTGAACCTCGCGAGGCACACTGATGGCCCTACTTTCCCTACGGGGAAGCCCGCTGTACGGAATTTAAATACAAATGTTCAGATATGTAGAGATCAGTGAACAAGGGAAAAAAACGAGCAAGAATGCAGTCTGGATCACATACAAACCTACGTTTCTGTAATCTGGTGTATATAAAAAGATAACCCTACAAATATACAAATACATACAAGAGGAATGCAACGGCGCTGCCAACAGCAGATATTACTTACCGTTTCTTTTTATCGATTACCCTGCCATTAGACAAAGGATTCACGATAAGCGGAACATGAAAAAATATGGCTTATCGATATGCATGCGAGTCTGCTTGTTTGTAAACATGGGCTACCAATGCTGTTAACTTAGACACTGTTAAACGCGTTCACGCTTTCCGTCAAGAACCTTAAACATACGTGAATAAAAAAATAAATGATAAAACGAGTAATGTAGATACTGATAATGAGCTTAATCCTGTCTATACTTAATAATAATGAGATTCTCCTCACACTGGTTACTCTAACAATGCGGGAGATACATGATTTGCTGAAGTGTCTTAGGCACTAGATCTAGGGGGGGACGATAATGTTTTATAGCACTGGTCAAAATCATAATGACCTTTTTTTTCAGGAGACTACCATTTATGGTCATTTTCATCCAAAAGAAAAAGATAAAAAGATCGAGGAGAGTTGCTGTCATCCAGATAGGAGACCAATGTTCCGCAGTCCAAACTTAGATGAGAGTATTTTACATTGACCCACTCACCACTGATTCACTGTACCCACCCGGATCCACTGTACCCACCCAGCCTACCATTACCAGTCCATCGACCCAGCAGTTAGTAATCATCACAAAAGACTTGTTAGATACCGGAAAGGTCTTTAGATAAACTTCTCCAAAGAAGAAAAGAGTTCGGGGAAAAGCATAATCATGTATAAGTAAAGAAATTCCATAATTATCCGTGTGTTACAATCTTACGAATCAGATGTATTTGGTGGAGGCGGGTTGATTTCGATTCTACTTACAGAGGCAATTCGATATCAGCTTATTTCTCTCTTTATAACTGGATAATCAAAAGTCGCAGCCATAGGTCGAATCATGCCAAGTGCAAAAGTACTTGCCAACTGTAATTTCTTGGGTGTACAGTAAGTTACCCCAAGGTATAGTGAATTGATATTAAAAGGCATTTGTTTTACAAAATTGTAATGCAAAAAGTCATGTACTGTATAAGAATATATACATATATGAGAAAGAGAGTATAGCATATATATATATATATATATATATATATATATATATATATATATATATATATATATATATATATATATATATATATATATATATATAGTGTTAATGAGCGCTTAATTCTATGAGCTAACATTCTTATTCCAAAAATCCTTGGTAAGAGGCAGTGTACACCCTGGCCGGATAAGACGAAAACACACACACACACACACACACACACACCCGAATAACCTGGAAATATCTCAATTTATTCATTATTGCACCATTTCCTCCGTCTGCATAAGATACAATTAATGCTGGCCTATGACACACCTTACTTGTACTGAGTAGTACTGTGAAACAGGCCGGTCGCCAAGTAGTTTCCTAACCTTTTAATGCAATATCTATAAATGCGCCAGCAACAAGGGTCAAAGAAAAAACTGTGAACAAAAAATGCCTTTAGGCTATTCATACTCATGTCAAAATGGAACTTTCCTGGCCTGGGGATACTTATACCTCATATTCATTAAATGATTCATCAGGGGCGGTGCTTTAGGGGAA
This sequence comes from Macrobrachium rosenbergii, assembly GCF_040412425.1. NCBI lineage: Eukaryota > Metazoa > Arthropoda > Malacostraca > Decapoda > Palaemonidae > Macrobrachium > Macrobrachium rosenbergii. Next base: position 5,041,038 of record NC_089795.1, on the reverse strand, counting down.
CGTTCATATGTGTGAATTACTTACATAATATGGAACACGCACGCACAAAATAATATAGAATATAAAAGAAAAGACAACAACTAAATATCTAATTCCTTGATAATTCACACACTATAATCTCTCGAAATCAATATCCTTACCAAAGAAATTTTATTCATAATGAAAATTCAAGATTCAACCTCTCAAACCTGTCAAGAATGAAATAACAAGCATGTAAGTTTGCACATTACATGAAAACTCCTTGTAAACTATATTTATTAATGGATTATAGCTTGACCACACGATTATTTATCCAAACTGCCCTCGAAATGAACCATATCATGCATTATGTTCAGAACCAAGTTGGATATTGATGTCTGCAATTCACAAGCCTCATTTGGAATTACAACACTGATGACAAACAAAAACCAAACTTATAGTGTCTTTCTCTCCCACGCACACACACCCACTCGGCCGACAGGGGCTTTTTAATCCGCCCACGCTTTCAGTTAGACAACGACAACTTTAATCTCGTTTGCACTCCTCGATTTTTAAGGAGATGCAGTCAATAAAGAAGGCGAAATGCTTCCTAAACGGCGGCCATTTAGCTAATGGAGAAAAGCGGTCAGCTGCACCTCCCTCTTTATAAAAATATGAGGAAGGCCAGAACACTGAAACATGAATGGTTCTAATCAATCTTTTGTGAGTAAGGCTTATACAAGAAGGGTTTGTTCTGAATTCCGATCGTTAAGACAAATACACTGAACTGAAAGCCGGTGCAATGAAAGATGCTGACAAAAGCTTACTGTGCAACTTTACACGACACGTACACACAAACACCCGATCTCTCTCTCTCTCTCTCTCTCAGACAGAACCAGAGAGAAAATTGCCATCGCTTTGCCCTAGTGCCAATTTAGGAAGGCAAGTAATCGCTTTACTCTAGTGCCAATTAACATCAGGAAAACACGTGCCATTTTCTCCCACTCACAGCACACAGAATAAGATGTTCCCCAAAACATCTGTCGGAAGGAAACGTAGAATCTTAAAAGGGCGGCTGGATTAGTAATTGTTTCGGATATGTTATCCAGAATTCTCCCTACGGCTTTTCTGAGAAGTAGAGGGCAAGGGTGCTGCAGCTTTTACACCACTCTTACAGAAAACGGATGATTACTTTGCTTTTCGTTTCACAAGAAAGTAGGCAAACTAATGATGATATTTTCTTTCTCAACATATCATTATTGTTCAAAATGAATGCGTCGTTTTACAGTGTCAAAGTCGAAGTTTCATAGAAGGATAACCAAGTCGCTCATTTTACAGTAAAAATATGATACATGAATCTTAAAACTGCAATGACACTCCAAACGGACTAACCTGCCATCTGACTCCTAAAATTCTTCTTTAAGCTATATTCTCAAATCGAAGAAGAAAGGAGTAATGGTATATGTCACAAACCTTATACATTTTCATCCGATAATCGAAAAAAATATACGATAATTCTAAGCTATGAATCGTTATCATCAATAAAGTCCACTTACTTAATTTACGAATATAATACTTATTTAGCTTCAATTATTACCTGAAAGAAAGCATAACTGAAAGGAGGAACAAAAGAAAATATTACACTCGACCAAATAATTCAAACCTTTTGAGAAAATGACCGTATTTATCACTCTCATAACGACAAGCATATTTCATGGATTCATAATTCACATACTTATACTTCTGATCTTGACTTATGGGTAAAAAGACCTCAACGAAAAGATGACTTGATTCTGTGTGAGCCCAGAAAATGTACGATTTATAAGATTTCTGTCCATAAATGTCATTTCTTTCACACAAACCTGAAGATAAGAGTTTATATCTTTTATTTTATTAAGATACCGAACCCGCCTCTTTGCGTTCGTGCAATGGAGAATGCAGTTACGGATAAGATGCTTTTTATGCAGTTACAGATAAGATGTTTTTTATATACAGGTATATTATACATAATATATATAATACAAAGGTATCTACAGGGAAAATACGATATAAGGGTCATTGCCACATTCATACTTTACCGACTGAATCGTGGATGAGTATCTGTACATAAAACTTGTACAACATTTTCTTACACCTACAAAACAGGCTCATCAGTAGCATAACGCCCTTGTAAACACGCAGTAATTGATATCTTTTACCTCAACTATCACCTCCTGGGTACTTGAGCCCTTGCTCATCAACATTTCTTTTAGATCGCCAATTCATCTTTAACTAGGTCTTATTAATTATTTATCCTTTTCACCAACCGATCATACTCAGTTCTTTTCACAGGATCAGATCACCTCAGAGAATTCTTGTTCACCTCTTCACTTACCCCTACCTGTCTGCCACTTCGTATCTCCAAGCTTTCCACCTTTCAATTCTTATGCAAAGGGGTAAATATCAACAGCTTCAACCTTTTGACTTTCATCATCTTTGATACCCACATTTCATTTTCGTACAGCCCATTCATTCATTCCCACCATGGATTCCACACACACCATAAGCCTCTTACTAAATCCATATGTACACTCGGCAAGAAAAGTGAAGATACAGTTTTTTTAAATCTTCGGACATATATTGCCTAATAATGCGACATCTGGCAACTTTAGAAAGCGTGGGAGGAGCCAGTCTTGTGTGTTGGTTTTTGTTTACCTCCTATAACTTTCAATCATATTTCACGATTCTACATCATTGATACTTAAATGCAGTAGTGTTTTTACAGCATTCGTCTGCTGTAATTTGCAGCGACAGTTCTGAGCAAACTAAACATTTTTCGACTTTACTACCAATTAACTTACACAAAATGAAATTTATGACACCACAATGAACGAATGCTTGCATAATCGGAATATGCGATCTTCATAGTGAAATCAAGAGTTAAATTTGAGCAATGTCCAAGGAAAAACGTGGGGAAATAATAAAGGAACGAATGCAATGTTATTGATGAGAGAGAGAGAGAGAGAGAGAGAGAGAGAGAGAGAGAGAGAGAGAGAGAGAGAGAGAGAGAGTTGCTGTTGTGTAAGCCTAGGCCTACAGTATATGTAGAGCTACTCATTTCATTATTTTTTTTCTTTTAGAGATTGAGCGATACTATATTTGTATAGTATGTTTTAGCAGTGGAGAGAGAGAGAGAGACTATGGTAACGTCAAGAAAAGCAAGAATGGTTAGTGTCACAATTTTTCTTTATTTAATAAATCAATAATGAAAATCCTTGGAGCAGAAAATTTCACAAAATAAGCAGTTTCCTGTTTTGTGCAATAGGCTAATCAGGAACACAATTAAATCCTCTTCAAAAACTGTATCATTCCCAACTCTCTTCCCGGTCAATAATGCCCTATCATACCAACAACTGTTCTGTCCCAGCTATCCATGACTTTCTGTCTTCCTCTCATCTTTTCTACGCTTATGCATTAGACAATCTATTCACCTAAAATTCGCCCTTAGTTTTCTCAGCATAACCGAACTACTTCAAAAGTCTGATCAAACTTTTTTACACTGACCTTTTCGCGTCACTTACTTTCGAAATTTCTGACCGGTTTACTTAATTTCTGCAAATACTATAAACTACCTCGCATCCATAAAAGTAGCTTCAAGAATCATCGCCATGCTACCTGCCTTGTTTCACATATTCTGTGAACCAAATTTTCTCTCATCCTCAAATCCACCCATAACAATTGCTCCCCTAAACCTAAAACCAACCAATAGCAGTCTTCCATCATCTATATTAGAAACCACTTCCCCACCTTACAGCCTCCATTTACCATTGCCTCACTCTTGCAAACAGTTACTATGAACTCTGCCCACTTACAAACAAACTACTCACGGTAGAACCCCCACCATCCACTTCCCACAAAGAAAAAATCATTATCCACCACAAAAATAACTTTCATGACAGGTACCACATCGGGAATACGACTTCCTTGAGAGGATATTCAGAAGAGGAGTCAACCCTACCAACCGGGATACTAACACTGAACTAAGAATTTTCTGTAAGGTCAACCTCACAAGATCCCTGATGAAGCAGAGCTGTAAGGCCGGAACCCAAGAAAGGCCACTGGCAATGTAGTATAGAAATTTTCTGACCGGGAGGGCCAGTTTCATATACACTATGGGTCGATACTTCATTACTTCACTGAAGTGCACAACATGAAGGTGCCCTTGCGTAGATGATAGCGCAGACAAGAATCAACTATAGTGATTGAACGTCATGAAGCTGAAGATTGTAGAAGCGATGTCTATCACTTGCCTACATCCTTCTGTCAGCTTCCAGCAAGCTGGAAACTTCATACTGCGCATACACATGTGAAGTGCCGTCATCACGAGCAACAAGTTCTCAGGGAGTAGCATGCTCTTCAAGAGCTGTACCCAACAACCTCAGTCGCTAACCAGACAGCCAAGTAGTACTCATGACCAGTGATCAGAGAGCAGTAGCACGGATAGCAAGAACTTGTAGTCAGCCCCAGGGATTATTCCTTCTGCCCATAAGCCAATAAAACGGAGGTAACCACTCACATGAAACACACTAGTAAAAACCAGCAATTTTTCTGGTTCATGAGAAGTCACAGTTTCCCAGATAATTTCTCCCATTTATTACACCAACTGCATGCAGAACATACAAACACGTATAATTTAATATTTTCTGAAACCAGCTTCAAAGAATCAGATGAGCGTTTTCCATAGCTAATATCGAAAACACTGATCGTATTTTCAAATATTAGAGAAACTGAATGTTAATTAGTGGATCGTGGCTGATAAAATGCGCTTTTAACGCAATCTCAAAGTTATTTAATAATGTGAAAACCGTGAGTGCTTTCGATAAAAAAGAAGAATAAACCAAACCAACAATTGTAAGTCATAGAGCCAAGTCAAGTCACCTGCCAAAACATCAGTCTGACATTAAGTGATATGAAGAGAGCTGAAAATTTCCAAAGAGTTAAAGTCAAAACCCGAAACATGCAAAAGAACTAGACAACGAAAAAAAAAATTCAAAACATGCAACGTCATAACACTCGATAATTAGGAGCCTTAATTAACACGTTGCATGCCATCATATAGGCATTAAAGCACTGTTAAGTTCCAGGATTCGTACAGGAGAGAGAGAGAGAGAGAGAGAGAGAGAGAGAGAGAGAGAGAGAGAGAGAGAGAGAGAGAGAGAGAGAGGATTTAGCAAGCAGTCCTCGGGGTATCAAATCTACGTCCCGTGCATGATTGCATCTGCTTAAAATAATTCTTGCATTATGCTCCTACGCGTGCACACATTTGCCCTTTGATGTCACCCTCTGCCATGATCCGTAATCCCCTCCAGAGGAGGCAGAGGGGAAGAATGGTGCGTTAAGGAGGAGGGGAGGAAACGGGGGTGGGGAAGGGAGAGATTAGCTAGGTGAGTAAGGGCTTGAGGCTGATTATATTAAAGACTCGCAGCAGTCTTAATTCTTCTACCCTTGCCTCGGGCAGTTTTCACTGGAATACCATCGCAGAGAGATTCGCGTTCAAAGGTGGGTGAGCACGAAGGTCGACGTTCGTACGTGTTCTTAATTAAGCAAGCTTTCTTCGTGCACACCAAGTAAATTCCTTCACTTGAGAGTTATGACGTACAGGTAGGAAATATGAATTACGACACGTGTAAAGGACACACACACACACACACACAAAATCAGAAATTATATCATCAAAAAACATAAATTTCCATGAAACAACGCAGCTACTAAAACAATTCAAAATATGTGATAAGACAAAAAAGATTACTATCTACAATATAGGTGGCGTAGAAGAAGAAACAAACCCCAGGAATTTCAGGAAATAATAAATAATAGAAAAAGATTCAGAAAATTCATTAACATTAAAAACGAAGAGAAATCTGCAATGCTGAAAATGCATGCCAATGCAATTATGCACAGATACAAGCCTAACTCTTTATAAACATGCGCATGAGAAAGACGGCAACGATATAATTGTTTATGAAGAGAAAAACTTAAACCCGTAGAAATATGTGCATGAAGTACACATTTAGGTGATGGAGAGCATCATGACTGTCAACAACAGATATTGCTTATCGATATTGTTTATTGATTTCTCTGCCATTCTACAAGGGATAAAAGAGAAACGGAACATAAAAAAAGAAATATGGCTTATTGGTGTGTTTGTGAGCTTCTTTGTTTGTAAACACGGACGAAGTCGTCAATCACGCCGCCCCCCGTGCTTACAGAGCTATATATGCTTCATATACATATACATATATAAGTAGTATATATATATATATATATATATATATATATATATATATATATAAGGTATATATATAATATATATATATACATATATATATATATATATATCAAGCCTGCATATTCAAGCATGTAAATCATTAATGACGCATTATTGCAAATTTAAAAGTTGGTATCATCTCTGCAACAACTGGATTTTGCTGATCTAATCATTCATGGATAACGTAATTTTCTGCTTATACTTGGAGTGTAAGAACATAACGGCTAGAACATGTAAAATATTTGTACTCCTGTTATAGAGAAGTATACTTAGAGATTTCTAAATCTTTAGTTTTATCACTATAATTCACTGAAATAAGCTGGAATACCACATAACCATAAGTAATACTGCTCAGCAATTTACAGGAAATAACCAGGAGCCAATTATCCTGTAAAGAAATAAATCCCATCTCTCAAAATAAATATGACGCACGCAAAACTTGAAGAAAAGCGTCCTCTACCTGAATGATTGTGCCTGTGTAAATGAACGAAAACGAAGTGGTAAAATAAATCTGTTAAGTATCCAAAACTTACCATTAACACAAATCAAATGAAGGAATGTGGGTTAAACACTGCCTTGCAAAAAGAGAAAAATGTTAAAATTCTGAAAATTCAGGTTTCAATAACACAGAAGCTTCAAAACTAAACTGGGACAAATAATTGCAGAATGGAGATAATGAAGGACATAGGCCTATATGTGGTGTGCCTATTCTATCTGTCCTACTTGATCTCAAGACCATCTCAGGACCATATATCTTACTGTCAGGCATAGTTCAGCGAGGAGGTATACTTCATAAACACTGTAGGAATCAGTCACAAAATATATACTTCCGAAGAGCTGCAACAATGCTAGACTGTATCTATATTTAAAACTCACTACTATCGTCCTACTTCGAACGCGAGTCATCGTTTTTCTCAAATATCTTTCAAACTAATTATTTGATCGAAATGGTACTTAGACACAGTGTACAAGACACTCCCCGCTAATCTTTGGTAACATAGTACATTGTCAAATGGTGTTAGTTAAGGCGTTTGCTCCTGACTTTTAAAGGCAAAGTCGCATGAGTCAGCATCCGCTATCTCCCATAGACAGGAAAGGGGAGACGGAGATGGGGAAGCCAGTAAAGTGAGTTGAGGGAGGGATGAGGAGGGGAAGGGAGAGGGAGGGACGGGATGGGGATAAAGGACGTTCGAATGCATAGTTTGGCGATGCTTGGCAACATCATGTAAGTCAAGAGTAAATGCCTTAACTAACACCGTTTGGCAATGCACTATTACCAAAATCAGCGGGAGGTGTCTTGTACACTGTGTCAAAGCACCATTTCGATCAAATAATTAGTTTGAAAGACATTTGAGAAAAATGATGATTCGCAGTCCCTGAAATGGATGGCAGAGTCTTTTGAAATCCCTTTCCTGAATATATGGGAAAAGTAACTGTGTCCACTTTCACTGGCGGTACATGTTTGGTTAGTGCTCATGATCAATCCCATACTTCAGTTAATACGACCTCCGGCTACGGGTTAGAGTTCAACCCCTTCAGTATCACAGGGTATTTGGGTATTTACATAATTTTAAGTACTGTATGTGGTTGTGAATGGTTATAACTACTAGTTACTTGTTAACAAATGTCTGACAGGCTTCGACCACTTATGTCATGCAGCTTGTAGCATTGTGGTCTACAGGTGTACTTCACTTGGTAGTTCACTAGGGCATTCTTTCCAGACTTTAACGTTGACATAAGGAGCAGACCATTGTATCCCTAAATAAGGTTTCTAAATGAAAAAGAAAATACATATCTTACATAAAGAAAGAATACAAAACACATATCTTACATGTAGAAAAAACATCAATTACCTAAGCTACCCTCAGGTAATCATTTCATCACTTTACAGTAAAACTTATACGCGCACCCAGGAAAAAAAATTATTGTAAGTTTTCCCTAATAGCCAATGTGGTCTTTTGGACAGTTTATGATTATGCAGACAGTAGTTGACATCAACTATTCGGTTTTGCTTGATGTTACAACACAACACTTCCCACGGTATACCTGTAGTCACTAATTACTGTACTTTACTCATTTATTTTAAAACATATTTACTTAATTATTAGCTTTTATGGCAGTTTATACACAGAATTAATTATTCAATGTTTTCCTCTTGCACTTTCTCTGCTTTGCGATACCTAGAGATTGAAACAAGCCTGACCACAATATCATGACACTGATCTCTCTATCAGCAAAACTAGTGGCGCAATTGACAGGCACATCAGCACTCAAGTCCCTGAGTCACCCTTGGAGGAAGAGGCATGAAAATAACAATTTCACCCCAATATCCAAACTCGGAGATGAAAAGAATCTTACATAAGGGAAAAATATCTTGGAAAAATGCAGTCGCCTTACTGCTATCTCTGTACATGAATATATTCTCCCTGGATTTACAAACACCTTCGTTTGAAGCAAATAATATACACAGTAATGTTAGCAGATAGTTCTATTTTATTCTACTGCAAATGCCTACAAGAAATGAAAAAGTTTCAACAACTATGAATTGCTGACAAATAATGATTTAATCAACGCCTCTCTCTCTCTCTCTCTCTCTCTCTCTCTCTCTCTCTCTCTCTCCTGCAAATCCACGGAACTGGCTGGTGGGTTTTTTAATGCACCGACACTCCCAGCTGAATAACGACAACGTTCACCTCGCTTGTATTACTCAATTTTTAAGGAAGGGAAGTCAATAAGGAAGTTGAAGTGTTTCCTAGAAGACGGGCATCCAGCTAATGGAAAACAACGGTCAACTTCGCCTTACTCCTCTAAGGAAACTGGAAAAGAAAAATATAAATTATTCCAAGTTATATTTTGTCAATCTCTTATATTTAATGCAGAAAAACATCCTTTGATATGAATCTCTTGGATGTTAAGGCAAACAGATTGCGTTGAAAAACAGGAGTGCGACGCAGGATACTATTAAAAGCTTCTGCTGTAACCTGACCCATTCTTCTTTATATATAGTATATATATATATATATATATATATATATATATATATATATATATATATATATATATATATATATATATATATATATATATATATATATATATATATACTATTGAAAAGAGGAGCTACTAGAGGTATATTTAATCATTATTTAGTCAAAGCAAAAGTTAAGGTAAATGAAAGTTCTATTTGGAGAGAAGGGGTAGAAATGTAAATCAGAAAGTAATTAGCAATGAGTTTCTAAGATATGTGCTGGCTTAGGATTAGAAGCAGAAGTTAAAAGACTTTGGCCATGAGTAAAATCAAGGTTGGAGTCACACAACCACTAGGGAGAACTGGCTGTTTTTGGAAGCTTGGAAAAGGATTAAAATCAGTGATTGCTGGGGGGAAATGAGAAGTTTAATGAGAAGCCAACAGAGATTATTTGAGGTGTAATTGCAAGAAAGATCGGAAAATCGTGTACGTGATACACCAGGAGAGGTAAGATGTCAAGACAGAGCGAGAAAGGGAGAGAGTGACAGTGTTTTAAAATAAGGAGAGCCACAGTAAGCATAAACTTAAAAGAATAATAAAAGTTGTTGAATATGGCATTTACAATGCAGAGAAAACTTAATAAGCAACTGCACACCAGTATAAATGATGCAGACAAAGAAATGCTGCTTATAGAGAATGCAGTCTTGGATTCATCGAGTGACGATTTTTATAATGTGGAAGATATAAGAGCTGAAATGTGCATGAGGGGAAAGATTTAGTGTAAGACTGAGATGGAAAGACACCGTGAGTTGATGGGTTTGCAAGTGAAATACTGCCATAATATGGTGGAGTATGAATGAGTGGTTGACAAGAGTGTGTAAGGTATGTCTGGATGAGGAATATGTGAAATAGGAAACCAAAAGTATTCAGTGGTATTACATTGGTAAGTTTACAAAGGAAGGTGTATGGTAGGATTCTGAGAGGGTGAGGTAGATGATAGAAGAAGAAAAAAAAACAGTTAGGGTATACTGTATACAAGAAGGTGCATCTATCAAGTGTTAGTTAAATGAGAAATCTGTAAGTAAGGGGAAGAAGCTGCCTGAGGCATGCATGGCCCTCGGACAAGCTTGTGAAAGAACAGACAGAGTGGCAATATGGGGAGCGGTGAGGATGTATGATATACCAGATATACTGTTGAAAACAATAATTAGTAATTAGTAAAGCTTGTGATAAAGTCTGAAGGAAGGTGAGTGAAGCGAAGACAGCGTAGTGTTGTGACTACAGGTTTAATATATTTTTGGTTGTGTCAAGTGCCAGCTTTCCTCCTTTATCAACGGATCCTGTACACAGTGTAAAAAATTGCCTAGATAAAAAGTTAACCTTATTTCGTTATAAATACGAAAATGCTACGATTTGTTACCAAGTAGTACTCCAGTATCCTTGTAATATCCACCTTCTGACTCCTCCTACTGTCTCCCTTCTTACTCCCCCTCTCCTTCATTTCTTATACAGGTATAACAATAATGGCTGTGGGCATTAAAGTTTTCTACGCAGGGAATGCATCCATGATTCAGCAGATATGAATGAAGCTGTAAGCGATGTTTTTGGGTCTATGATTGCCACTATTGAATTTGTTACTTCTGAAAAAATTTTAGACTTGAAAATACACCTCCCACCCCACAAAAAAACATGATAACAGGGTGATGCGTATGCCAAAAGAGAGTGCTTCCTGAGTGACAAGCATTAACGTGCAGTTTTTTCATATACTGCAAATATTTTTATCTTTTTCCCTTACCAAACCTGACTGTACAATAAACAAAAGGTTACAAACAAAAACTAAATATACCGTCACTTGTTTTGTTTGTCTAAAAGATAGTCTCTCCTGCTTTCCAAATAAGTTGCTTGCATATTGTTTCGGTGCTTTTGTATCTTCAGTGTCAGCATTCTCTGTTATGGAGTTATACAGGACGTGCATTGTTTGTGTCAATAACCCGCATATACATAAAAATTCTGTCCTTCTGAAAGCAGTTACAAAAACAATACTGTGACTGCATTCGATTGCTTTCTCTTGCGTGTTTGGATAAACCTATAAATACAAATGTCTCCCCTGACGAGGAAAAACAATGAACTATAAACCGTTTGTCTGCAAAAAGCAATTTTACTTTAAATAACTGGCTATGAATTAACAAAGTGTAACAAAAGCTCAAAAGGTTTCCCTTTAACAATATGAAATGCACTTTCAGCATCTCTTCAATCATGCAAAACTGGTGCGCGTCTGTTTGTGGAACGCAGAACGTTGTCGCTCCTTTCCGCAAAACCTTCCAAGCATGAGAAAGAATTACGAATTGACGCAAAGCTAAATCTTTTACACAGGAAGAAGAAAAGTAAGAAAAATGACAGAATTATAAGATAACAATGATAAAGAAAGATTGACTGACAGAGAGAGAGAGAGAGAGAGAGAGAGAGAGAGAGAGAGAGAGAGAGAGAGAGCAAAATTATTATTTCAGTTCCAAAAGAACCAAACAGCAACACTAGTATAAAAACTTGTTGAGCCCCAGGACCAGAATCGCTGTTGGTACCAACTACGAGAAAAAAGAAAAAAGCAAAAAACAGAAACCGCGTCCAGATAACATGGCCGCTAACGGATTAACTTTGGAACATTGACCAAACTTTACCAGGGAGTTCAACGCAGAGCTTTCAAATGCAGTGGACCCTGTCTTTTACATGATACGGAAAAGCATAAATAAAACTCTTTAAAGGAGACAACGCCTAACATTGTCCGCAATGCACGCAATCACTTTACGACAGCAATGTACAAGTATCTCATTGTTATAATGAAACAATATATGGCAAGTCGAACGATACGTTGTAGACTTTACGATTTTGTTAAGAGATTTATACTCCATGACAATAATCGAATATGATTTTCAAATAACAAATCTAACACACACACACACACACACACACACACACAGCAAACACATGTGCGCGTGTTTTATACGGTCCTCTACGTGTACAGTCTGCCCGCTATTTTTTTAATAGAGTAAAGTTAATATCAATGAAGATAAGGGCTTTAAATTTCATTCACAACAGAAATCTCAAGATTTTCTTTAATGAATCAAAAGGTGTATGTTAAGGTCGTACTTAGTTTTCAAAGGTAAACCATTATATCTAACCTTGGCCATAACTTCTGAACTATACCAGAAAGATTTCATACTGCCCATGCACTCCTATATTTAAGGTGTAGGTCATGGTTGCAGACCCAAGGTAAAAAAGGAACCTGACACTGCCGGGGACAGTGTGTCTCACAATCACTTGTTTTTAAAGACTTCAAGGTTTTTGTTGGTGCCTTAATTATACATATATACTTTATATTCTAAAAGGGCAATGGGCAATTGGAAGTAGGTAATACCAGCTTCACTGTTACCAGGGATGAAGGGAAGGGTACAGTTTTTAATGCATATAACAAACATAGTATCCGAAACGCACAACAAAAACAGACTCCAATGATGGTCGTAGCGAAGGTAACCAACCGCTGAAAACCGATGCCGCAAATAAAAACACAACCACCAATTTATAAGCTCGATTACACAGAAATTAAATACACTACAAGACGAAGCAGCAAAACCCACTCTGACAGAAGCGGGCAAAAAACACAGACTTACATTGGCATCACGCGTTTTAGTACAGATGATTGAATTTGGTAGCAATATTATGCGATACAAAAAAAAAAAATTACAAAAACAATCATGGAAGACTGTTATCATTATACAGCTAGAATAAAGTAACATGATCATGGTGCCTGTGCTTTTTAGACCCCCAAAATTTGGCCGATGTTTAAGTTATTGGTAAGAATGAACAAGGCTACAATAAGTTTCATAGTTTATAAGCCTAGAATTTTCTGTTATTCAGCCTTCACACTTTCATGTAGCTAAAGGTCAACCCTGGATTAAACCAGTGAGCAAAGTAAAGCACCATGCTACCAGGCCATTTAAATTTCCTCTACCTCAATATATTTCCGGGTAATATTTTTTATTTGCCTGTCTGATATTTAATACTATAACACGCAATGCCAAAGCTTTTCTTTCATCAACGTTTGGACTGATCTGTTTACTTTGAAGTGGCCGTACCACATTTGTTTCTGCCCATTAGAGCGAGTGTTTTATTAAAATGGAAACTTTTTAGAGATGACTGAGCCAGTTTGGTCCTTTTTTTACACGAGCACTACGAAAACCATATGAATTAAAAACTAATCACTTTTAAGCGTCTAAAACGGGTCACTAAATACAGGAGTGACAAGCCGATAAAAATGATATAACAAAGGAGTGAGAAGCAAAAAAAAAAAAAAAAAAAAAAAAATCAGTGATACGATTATTACCGTAACGAAAAGAATACGTACTATGATTTGGAAGTTATTTTACCGTTTCAGAGAGACCTCTAAAACTTACTACGATTTCCAGGTTTTGAGTGATGCTCAACATGAAAAAGTAAGTTCTTGTAACAAATGCACTGATGTAACGGTGTTTAAATAACAAACTGATAAGAGAATGCAGACTTATCAAAAATTACATTACTTGAAATGAATCACAATGCTCGCGACAAGAACTGATAATATAAAGACAGTGTTTCAGATACGTTCGTACTGCACTGTCGCTGTAACGTGGGTAGCCATGGTCTGGTCGAGGTGATCTGAAATCCCAATATAAGGAGAGCTGAAGATAACTTCTGAAAGGAAGTTTGGTGATGCAGCACAAGTGATAATACATTAGACAGCGTTTTTCATGTACACCATACACACACACACACACACATATATATATATATAATATATATACATACATATATATATATATATATATATATATATATGATATAAAATCCATATATATATATCTGCCAGATTTTAGAATCCATAATAAACTTAAGCTATATATGAAGCCATTGTTGGGCATACCGCACATAATATTAAAACACAAATGAAAACCAACATACAATCGAACAAAATTGGTCTTGCCATCAGGCACAACCCAAGTTACTTCCGTTATTCGACACTCTCATCTTTGCATACTTGCTGAGTGCTGTAATCAGTGCACTGCCGACCTTCTATGACTGTCTCTGCTTGCTTGAATATGTATCCCTGACTACTGTACGAGTCACCTGTCCCAAGAAACCGCAACATCACAACCAGACGGTCTGTTGCAGACACTGCCTACCTCAAGTCGGTATCACGTTTAGTGATAAGTAAGTCCACCATGTTCAACAAACACTCACAACCCGAACTGGATATCCAGAAGAAACTATCTCATATGCGTGGTGGTGGAAAGCCAAAATCATCCCATGTGATATTTTGCATGCAAACCCGCTGTCCAAATGTGGCTCTTTTCAGCGATGGACACACCCAGAATATTTGTCACCGCCTCCTCTGCCTGACACATTACTACTGCGGCAGCATCAGATCCTGGGCAGCAGGGGCCACCGAGGCGTCCTCACATGCCGACAAGATGTTGAGATCTACTGAAGCAAGAGGGAAAGGTCTCTGCTCATCAATACCTGCTGCCAATTTGTCCCCTATAGTTTTAATAGTGTCACAACATCGTTGTATCTATATGTTCACCATAGGGCGATACGGGCAATGTCTCCAAGAAATCTTCTGAATGCACAACACCGAAAACTGACAAATAGGTTACCCCATTGAATCCCGCCACCTTCGGTTGCGACAACTGTGTCGACGAATTACAGGTTTATCAAATTATTGTGTAAACATTGGCATAGAGTACCCTCTCACTCCGTCTTGAAGCTTCTTCACTTAATTGCTATTAGAAATAAATTCCATAGTAACATAATTTTATTTAAACTGATTGTTACACTATTATACCTATTAACACACATATTACAAAGGCATCTTAAGATTCTTTTGAAGCACTACCAGTTGCAGTTTGAGTTTCCGGTCATATTGTCTACTCATCACTTAGAGGCCTATCTTAATTTTCAAAACTGAACTTGGAGGGGTACATGTTTTACAAAATAAAACATGTTTAAAACATTAACCATGGGTTAGCATTCAAAGACAGGCACCATGATCCTGGAAAATCATTAATTATTTGCGATGCAAGAACAGATATTATAATTGTTCCACAACCCTTCAGGGAGTGAAGGTAAAGACCACAATTATGCATCGGTAACACAGAGAATAGTAGTTATACATGATGCAGATGCAATCAAAAGTGGAGCAAGAAAACTGCAGATGCTACACTTGCTGCAATCGTTGAAGAGGTCAGACAGACACTGGTCATTAACTACCAGTAGAAAGCCTACCTGAACACGCGACAGATTCCGCCACCCCAAACACGGAAAAGATTCAGTTCGTCAAAGGAAAAAAGAAAATGACGCGGAATTGGTCACAGATTTTAGCAAAAGAAATTAACGAAGACTAATTTGGTTTCTTAACGGTACTTTCAAAACTTTTTCTAGATTTTTTTTAATATACACTATCCATAACATGTCCCACGGGCAAACATTTCCAGTTCTTTGTGTTTTGATGACTAGACATCACAAGGTATGTAAACATCCATACTAGAGGTACTGTTACTGTCAGATGTAGATGCAAATGAAATTATAATAGCTATCGAACTGCTCAATATCAATTCTCTTCAACAATATTCCAAAAACTATAGTGTCTGGCTGCATTTTTCACCTACCTCAAAGTCTGAACTTACTTATTCATAAAACTAGAGGGAAGATGGATTGCAACAGTTATCAGGATACATGGAATGGTCCCTTTCCATGATATGATTTAATCAGGAGAAGAATACTTTATCACATGACGTTAAGTCTATGTTTTTCTTCTAATGAAATAAAAATGAAATTTAACAGTCCTACAGAGTAATTATTTATACTATTTATGTCACTCTTTGAAAAGATCCTTTCTAAAAGCAACCGTAAGGAATATACTGCGGAAAAGAATGAAATACTGACCACTGTGATTTATTCGTAAATGATCTATTTAAATTTATTCATCAGCCCTTAAAACTTAATAACACATAAAAACTATTCTACTCAACTTATGTGACAAGATCTCACCTCTTGGTTAGTAATAAACCTATTGAAACTGAAATTTGGAACTTCATTTCCACAGACAATACACAACAGAAACTGATAGTGGAAAACTATGATAACATTACTACGGTTATGTTGATGAGGTAAAGTTCCACGATTAATGACCTCCAATAACTATCTCAAAACAAATTTCTGAAAAACTGATAAAAAGTTTATCAATTACTAGTTTAATCAAAACTTGATAAAAATTGCAATTTCATTAAGAATAGAAAAAATTAACAATTTTCAGGTGTAAATTTTAACTTCTATACTAATTTCCTCTTTGCCTCTTCCTAATTATAGGTGAACAGAAATAAATAAATAAAAAAGTATACGAGAAGTAAATATTTACAGTAAATCATATACTTCCTATAAGCATAACCATAACTGCATATTGCCTATAAAATTTCTGCTGCTCTAAAATTATGACCGATAATAAATGCAAAGCAAAGCCTTTCCGCAGTGATAGGCATAATAAATGTTAACAATTTCGGACAACAAATAAAGGACCCTGAAACGGATCCTAAAGTTATTAAACTTAAGATTGCATCATATACATGATTAAATATCATTCCCTCTCTCTCTCTCTCTCTCTCTCTCTCTCTATATATATATATATATATATATATATATATATATATATGTATGTGTGTGTGTGTGTGTGTGTGTGTGTATGATTGTATTTATGTATTCTAATTCGCCGTATCCAAAAATAGAAGGGCGCTATTATAGGGGTGTGAACGCCTTAGGGAAGGAAATGCACACTAATGGCTGAAATCAACACCCAGATATAATTTACCTGAATGGAGGAATTCATATTAGTATATAAATATTAAAAACGCAAACAGCGGTCATTACTTTTGCCGTAGGTTGTCAAGTAAAGAACAGATGTCTAAGATTATCTCAGTAACCAGATAAACCAAGGAGGGACAACGAACATTTGCCAGGATGACAAATATTTTATATATTTCTCTTTTAAATATCCTTCAAGCTCTTGCGCAGGAAGGGGTCAAGACTGTACAGGGCTGGGCTTAAACTAATGTTATTTCACTCGAAAACAGTGCATTGGAAAATAATAAAGCCGCTGGTACTCTGTCCTCCACCATTCTAGATTGTCACCGTATTTATATGGTTTGATTAAAAAGTGCTAGGACACAAACAGCTCAGGAGACCCTATCTCCTACGACCTTTCAAAACAGTTTACAAAATTAATCGGTATCACGATAAATCCGACACCCGATTAGTAAGTTTTGATGTTTGGTTTCATTTTTTTGAATCGGTACCAGAATATCTCAAAAATCATTTAACGGAATGGATTGACCACTAAAAGTCAGTCAGATTTTAGGATTAATTATTTATTCTTGTAAATTCTATATGCAAAAATATAGCATGAAAATGGGTAATCCTCTAACACCAGTATTTCAAATCTATTGAGGGAGATTTTTGAGAAGCATGTTTTCGGTAAGTAGATGACATTTTGGCTTTTGTTACTAAACATTATAGATATTGATAAGTTCTTTAAAAACTAAATGAACAATTCCCGTCTATCAAATTCAGCCAGGAAATAGAAAAAAAAAAACAGTTGCATGCCATTTTTACTCATCGTAATCAGACGCGAACAAATTCGGTATAGATTCAGTATGTATACTGTACAAAAACTACAAAAAATTTAACTCGTGTACACCGTTTTTCAGGACATCATATTAAATTCAAATCTCGGTACTCGCTTTAATGTTACTGCGAGGATTACGCGCTTGTCAGTCCTGGACTCATGGATAAAGGTAGGTTTTGCTCGGTGCGATTATCGCTCAACGGTCGTTCAAAGTAAAACAGCCCGATTAAAAAAAGCAAGCAAATTAGAGCTCTAAAAATCGTTTGACGATCATCGGCAATCCATGAACGATCATCGTTGAGCGATAATCGCACCGAGCAAAACCTACCTTGACGGACTACAGAGCATTAGGACATGATGGACCTACGTTATTCAGCTATATTCTGGTATAAAGCTGTGGAATCAGAATTACCTAACAACACCTTTGGTTTGCCTTATTTCACTGGTTTTTAGTCGATCACATCAGTGTTGAATTAATGGAAAGTAAATCTTTTTCCTATGGCAGCAATGTAAAAATATGCATATACGAAACCGTCCTGACCAAAGTAACAACATCGTTTGTGATTCTTTTAATTTGGGCGAGACAAGTAATGAATTACATGTCCGATTAAATCGACAAAAGAGTGATCAAGAGAAAGATGGCCTTTAGTTACACGAAAGTGAGAAATCCCATACAACTGACTGGAATTACAGAAGCATAAAAATGCGATGTAAAAATACTGTTTCCAGAAACCACTTCGAGTATGCATTAGACAGCTAAACAAAGGAAAATGACGTTAATTTAAGCTCAGGTCTACATGCTCTCGACCTATTCTGCCCAAGATGCTCAAATGAGATTTAAAAGAGAAAACTGAATTGATTTTAATATAGAATCTAGGCCAAAGGCCAAGGACTGGTACCTATGAGGTCATTCACCGCTGAAACGGAAATTGACAGTACAAGGTTTGAAAGGTAAGAAGGAAAACCTCGCAGTTGCACTATGAATCAATTGTTAGGAGAAAAGTAAGTATACCTTAGTTTTACCAGACCACTGAGCTGATTAACAGCTCTCCCAGGCTGGCCGGTTGATTAGGGATTTATTTTTACGGCTATGACCAATTGTTACTAGCAACGGACCTACAGCTGCCAGGAATCCGAACTACAGTATAGCGAGAAAATGAATTTCTATCACCAGAAATAAATTCCTCTAACTCTTCATCAGCCGGCCGCGGGAATTGAACTCCGGCCCATCGAATGACAGTCTGAAGCTCAACCGACTCAGCCAAAGAAGGGCTTAATTGTTAGGAGAGGTGGAAAGACCAGTAATACCGGCATTTGAAATGTTCCATCTCCCCCCTTGGTTTATCCAGTAACCCGAAATAATCTTAGCTGTTCCTGGCCTGAACACTATCCCAGAAGTAATGCCCTTTAGCTGTATTTAAGTGGGTATATACCTTTTTCTAAAATCTAATCCTGGGTGATTTTTGTAAAGCCGAATCTTCATTGTTATCTCCTGTTCCACTCTATGTACTTGCTTGAAAATGTCCTAGAACAAAGGCGAGAGATCCCGTATTCTGTTGTGTCATCTTTCCTTGTCGGTCACATATTCTGCTTAAATTTTATATCACGATGTTGTTCGTATGAAGTATGCATGTATGTATGTATATATGTATGTATATATATATATATATATATATATATATATATATATATATATATATATATATATATATCTAATTGTGTTGCATAGACTTGAACTTTTTTTTGTTCTATATCTAATATATATATATATATATATATATATATATATATATATATATATATATATATATATATATATATATATATATATATATATATTTATCTATATGTATAAAATTATGTTTTATATGGGCATCAACGTTTTGTTCCATATTTATTTTCTCTAATCAATACATTCTTGTAGACATTAATAATCAAATATAAATTCTTATAGAAATTAATCAGATCATGTTGTTACGATTATTAGATTTTACCCTGGTGCTTGTCATAATAGATAGAGAACCCATCTTATAATTAGGCAAGGAATGTCTGTCTACTGCAGCTCTTTCAGAACATAACAGAGAAGGCCTCGTATCAGTAAATACTGCCCTTCATTGGAGAGGTATAGAGCTCTCGGGCAGCACGCTGTTGGCCCAGCATTCGAGTCTTCGACCGGCCAATGAAGAATTAGAAGAATTTATTTCTGGTGACAGAAATTCATTTCTCGTCATAACGTGGTTCGGATTCCACAATAAGCTGTAGGTCCCGCTGCTAGGTAACCAGTTGGTTCTTAGCCACGTAAAATAAGTCTGATCCTTCAATATAGCCTAGAGAGCTGTTAACAGCTCAGTGGTCTGGTTAAACTAAGATATACTTAACTTATCAAGAAATATGGACTACATTCATAAACACAGGCCATCCATCCTCGCTTCAAAACAAAAATCTACAAGACGCACCGAGACACTCAGGAAACAGATCCAGCGCTCTTGATTCAAGCGATCTTTTATGCATTTTTCAGAAGATACTTTATGTCCTTGTCAGAACTGTAAATGCTAATGTATGTAAGGCATTGCAAGCTTTCTAACCATATGTATTTGAAACCTCTTCCTAATTTGTTTACAGAATTAATAACCATTCTTCAGGACTGTATATAGACGTCCCTCTGTTTTCCTCTAACGCTACTTTTCCGCCCGCAAGAGTTCTTGACCTGTCAAGAGATTTTATGTCAATAAATCATAATACCTTGAGTCTGCATCTTACTCGCCGCCTCGTTACAAGCTAATTATATGTTTAAAAAATAAAATCCTTGCTATTATACAGAAATATAAATAAATCGTAATTTCCCCAAACTGGAAAGTCCTTGACTATGAAACCATATTAATTAACTTACGAAGTTCATACAGCTACGGTGACGAGATGGCTCCTGGAGGACAGGTAATTATGCTTAATTAAATAATTACTGGCCCAGAGGCACAATCCAGCAATTTACTATGCTGAGCCACCTGACATCAAGTTATTTCCGGCAAAACGAAACTAATATAAGTTTATTTAACATATACCAAATAAATGTTGTACAACTATTAAATATATGACAGAAAATGAATGCCAGTTTATGTATTGCGAAGATTTAAGCTCAAAGGAAAATTACGAAGCGATAATGTTGCGAACCACAGCCAACAGAACAGCACAATGACATGTTGCCTAACAAGGAAGAGCTTCAAATACCTACCGAACATATTATAAAGGAAACCTATTTTCCAACTCTGAGTATAATAAACGATATCAGAAAACAAAACTAAACTGAATAATAAAATTTTTACCTGTAACTAAAACTGAACTTCTCAGAGATTCCATATTATTGCAATTCAATACAATGGAGGCCAAGTTATGCATCTGAAACTTAATCAAACTCTGAAACAAATACAGCAGTGAACTAACTTATAAACGCGGTACAATTCCCAATAATACATGGTGCTAATTTCATAAAACCAATACCACAAGCAACAGTTATGGAACAGGAAAACAGCAACCGGGAATCATGAGAGAAATGACTGATCCATGTTTGTGTTGCATTTATGCGGTGTAGCAGTAATGTGTGTATGTATGTATATATATATATATATATATATATATATATATATATATATATATATATATATATATATATATATATATATATATATATATATATATACATATACACACACACACACACACACACACACAAAAAGGAAGACCAAAACATTTATGAAAATGTTACTTTCTAAACTTTCTTTATACAATATCTCTCCATAAAGGTCATCAGCTACAAAACCTATTTCGTTAGTTATATATATTCCAAAGCCATTTGACGTTTTGATTCCTCTATGTCATTATCACTGAAGATTTACTGAAACAGTAACTGCTTAAATTTTAAATAATGTAAAGACAAGTAGCTACATGTGCTCAGGATATGAAACTGATAAGCATATTTTCAAAAACTAATAAACAGGAATTAAACCAAGCGATGAACACGACATAGTTTACAAGAACAGACGACAAGTAGTCTCATTCGGAAAAACAATTTCACGGATGTGAACGGCTACATGAATCGTGCTGGAATGGCTTACCAATATACATGTCCGAACAGACTATAAACTCGGCAGTACAAATACTGGATGGCAACATAACGTTTTTTCTCGCTTTAAATAAATCGCCTACAAAACTCGGAACACCAAGACCGCCCGTTCTTCTAAGGTTGCGTTCATTATCGATCGAACTTTGGCTTCATCGAGCAAAGATCGAAAGGCTTTTATGCCGGGTGTCAAAACGATTTTAACGATGACAGTTAAGCAGCAAGGGTTCGATGCTGACAGAGCAGCAAGAGTGCGAATGATGAGAAAATGGACTTAATATGCATCGCTTCGCATCCCAAAGGCATTGGTGTTGAAGATATAACTCTCATGCCAGGTTTTCAGTGATTCAGAGAAAGAAACAATTTATAAATTAATCAAATGGAGCGGAGAATGTTCGAAGCCATAAATTGCTTCTATTACTCTTCTTTAATTTCAAGTAATACCTTTCTCTCTTTCACGTGCATACTGTACACACATGCACAGATTTTCGAGAAACATTATGTCTTGGAATTCACTTCTTATATGAATGAGCAACTTGAACTAAATTTATGATTTTCTACTATGTTATTGCAACATCAATTCTTCAAGTTTGTTAAATTTTATGGAGATGAGAGAGAGAGAGAGAGAGAGAGAGAGAGAGAGAGAGAGAGAGAGAGAGAGAGAGAGAGTGTAGTGTTAATGAAGAATTGAACAATTACGTTTGAACCTATGCAAATCCAGATACACCATCATCATTTATCTATATTCATTGATATAATCCATTACCGACTGAAATTGATTAAACGATTGAGACGCCAATACAGCATTCTTGGAATTCGAGTAGTGGACTTTATTAATTTTGCTGATGATAGATATATAATATATTCTTACTTCTTCCTGTTAGCCTGAGAGAGAAACAGAGCAGGGACTTCCGATGTTTGATAATGGAAACCTGAAAAGACACATGAAATGAATTTCATAAACGCGTAATATACTCTTCCTGAGAGCGCATTCAAAATGTATTTATCAGTTATTATTGGGACTCTGGAAGCAATGGATGGCTAATAGTTATAATTAAGGTGGCCATTCAAAAAGACTTATCAGCATTTAGTCCTCCTTTCCACTAAACTATTGGACAGCTGCGTGTTTTACGTAAGGCTTGGGAATGAAAACCTGTTATAGTTTTATAGTTCATATGTCAGCTTGAAATATCAATGGCCCTGGCATTTCCAAAAGTAATTTTTATAAACGGCGGAGCTCCTGATACTTACTGTGAAAAATTGTATTAATTCTTTTCATGTAAATATCTTTAGATATTGTTTCAAATATTTATATAAATGTTGCAGAAAGAAATTAACAATGCCATGCAACATATCTTGTTTACTCATGGATGTATTTAAATACAGTATTAAGCCTCATGTTCTTTTACTTATGGAATAATTTTCTCAGAATATAATCTCACTTGTTTTGGATATTGGGAAAAAAAGTTGTCACTTCTTGAACAATCAGGACTTGTATTTCTCTGTCTGTCTCCTGAAGTCTTCAACTGTCAACTAAAACTTTAACATTCAAATACAGATAATAAAAACCTGATAAAGGCATGACTGACCTATGATGTTATGTTGGCCTACACTAAAACCTCATCTCTCTCTCTCTTTCAGTCATAATGACAAATATTTTCACTAAAGTATTGGCGTACATCCTCTCGTACTACAAAAAAATAAGTTTGGCTTTTTTTATCCCGGAATTGCGTTATGATAGGTCAAAGGTCAACGGCAAAATATCTGCAAATCTAGAGGTCGCTTTTTTCCTACTCAAATTTACTTTTCATAGCCACAGTGATCTCTTAGCCTTTGACTTCCTCAGATTTTGGATACACTTTTCAGTATCAGGCGGAAAGGAACAAAGAATTGTTCACCTTCCATAGCTGGATTGCCAGTACAAAAATAACAGAGCTGAAGAAATGGTATGGGATGGTTATTTGTACATGTATATATAATTATGATATATATATATATAATATATATATATATATATATCCTATATATATATATATAGATATATATATATATATATATATACAATATAAGGGTGAAGAAACCATAGATAAAAGATAGGACACACACAGACGTGGTCCCACGTGGCCACGACGATGACGATACCAGGTTGTTGGAGGGAGGCATATCACCCGGCTTGATATATCACAGCGATAATTTCAGTCTATGGAAGGCACATGAATTATAATCCACCCATAAAATGAGCTTCTTCAAGAGACATCGAAATCAAATATTTACTTATCCCAAACCTTCGGATTTTGGGGCGTGTGTATACATAAACTAGGGTTGAATAAGATTTGAGGAGTGTCATACATAGAGTTGAATGTAAAGAGCATATATATAACTAAAATATTTCATTTAGGGAAATATTAAACCAGACACTGGATTTATATATGTTACAAGTATATATATGAGGATAAGCTAAATCTGGATGATATTTTTGATATATATCTAAATAAAGGAGTGAGTACGATATATCGATAAACAGATGCTTTGCAAAACAATAGATTTCTAATATATTACACATACAATATGATATAAATGTTGAATCCTGATCTGTATGAAAACCTTATTTCTGGTGATAGAAAATCGGCCGTTATAAAACAGTTTTCCGGTAAAATGCCTGACATAACTTCACATAATTGACAACAATTAGATCTATTGTCTCAATTATATCGTATTTTACTGCATTCTTTTGGATGAGATTGTGCTAGATGCAGATATTTTCATTGTTTATGGTAGAATGTCATGCCGAGTTACAATCCTTCTTACTCAAGAACTATTCTTCTAAAAGTAAAAAAATAAGAAATCATATGGGAATTTATCACAGTAACCTTCTGTTCAACCAAAGAAGAAGTCCCTAATGTAACTGTTTGAAGCGTCACCTTGATCAGTAGAGTAAGGCTTTGAGAGAGTCAGGACATGGGGGATGGGGAGGAGTAGGGATAACTAAGGAACAGAGACGGGGAAAATATTGGTTGAGAATCTGGACGTTACATGCTGGTCTTATATAAATATTTGGATAGGATACAGCTAAATCTGGATGATATTTTGATTGGCCTTATTTCTGAACTCTGCACCTAAGAGCAATCATGACAAATTCGTTATGACAGCCAAGGTTGATGCTTTGAGAGAAATGGTGGAACCAACTGAACTAATAGTTTTTCCCGATGATGGTTGAATGTCCTTTTATCCTTAATTATTTATTTCCAGGATAACACTGGATGTTACTGTCCAAATTTCTATCGCAGATGCGAAATGGCCCGTTATGTAAAAGATTCTCACCTGTATATACTGGCTCAACCTGAATTTTCCCCAGGGCATTTACCTGAAAATGTCATCCACAATTATCTGAGACTGGCTAATTTGATATTAAACTAAATGTGATTAATGGTTGATGCGATATCTGGTAATTGTTTACAAAGAACGCCGAAAGTAGCTAAAAAGTGAAATTTTACTGAAGAAAATTATATCGTAAAAAAAGGAGCAATAACAAAAGTTCACAGTACCCCATTCTTGTTACATTAAAGAGGAGTGCAAAATTATGCAATAACTGCAATAGGAAAAGTCACCCTTCCGATCAGCAACCAACTATATACTTCCTGAACGAAGTATATAAAAATAGGACCGTATATGCAATAAGGAAGGGATATAATGTAAAACATAATATATATATATATATATATATAAATATAGATATGTATATATATATATATATATATATATATATATATATATGTATATATATATATATATATATATATATGTATATATATAAAATATATATATATATATCTCTATACAATATATATATATATATATTGATATATATATCTCCTATATATATATATATATATATATACATTATCTTATATATGTATATTTACTTACATATTTATATACATTTGTATATATATATACCTAAATATATATTTTATATATAAATTGAAACTATTTTACTTATATTTTATATAATATATATATATGTATATATATATATATATATATATATATATATATATATATATATATATATATATATATATATATATATATATATATATATATATATATATATATATATATATATATATACATACATACATACATACATATATATATATATATATATATATATATATATAATATGTGTGTGTTGTGTACTGTGTGTGTGTGTGTCAGTGTATTTGTATGTTTTGTGTGTCCATATTTGTACAGTGTATGTGTATATATATATATATATATATATATATATATATATATATATATATATATATATATATATATATATATATATATATATATATATATATATATATATATATATATATATAAATATATATATATATATATGCACTATATATATATATCCCGGGCTATACCTCATATATCTATATACTATATACAATATATATATATATATATATAAACAATACCATACCCATAGATTACTAAAGATTCAAAATGGGTCGTTATTTCTGAACTCAGCACCGAAGAGGAAATGCACAAATGCGTGCGTGGCCATGACAGCTACCGTCCTCTTGATGCTTCCGTAGTTAATGGAAGTAACTGACTGAACTAATACGTTTCTGACGCTGATGCTTTGTCTTCCTTTCTTTTATATCCTTACTTTATTATTTTTTTTTGTGAGGGGATAAATTCATATTAAAAAAAAAAAATCTAAATTCATCGCAGATGCATACAACAATAATATTCTCCAGGTATGATGTATTTAAGATCCTACCTGTTCACGGTTATTGATGTTTAATTTTTCCCATTTGTTTTGTAACAGACTTTCAAATCTCACTGTGGTGTATATTTCAGATTGAGTGAATCTGACAAAAACGGCAATTGTGCTTAATGTTTGTGACCATAAAGACGGCAATCGGTGTATGTGACAAAAATATTAGCATAAAATAAAAACACACCCACACACACGCATATATATATATATATATATATACAATATACCTATATATATATATACTTCATTTTAACCCTATATATACATACATATATAATATATATATATATATATATATATATATATAAAATATATATATATATATATATGAACTCCCCCTCATCTTGTTCATAATGTGTTCACCCACCCTCTGTGTGTGTGTGTAAAAACATGTGTGTTAACTATGTGTTTTACAAAATAA
Source organism: Macrobrachium rosenbergii (assembly GCF_040412425.1). NCBI lineage: Eukaryota > Metazoa > Arthropoda > Malacostraca > Decapoda > Palaemonidae > Macrobrachium > Macrobrachium rosenbergii. The sequence goes on along the minus strand of NC_089795.1, from coordinate 5,013,783 downwards.
ATGAAAGCGTTTTTGACAGCCAACATAGAACAAGGAGCTGAAGGAATTTCTTTTCTTGAAAAAAAAATTTAAAGGAAAAACATTAAGATTTCACAGATGAAATGTTCATAAACAAGTCTTTACAGACTAGGAGGAAAAAAACCAGGACTGAGAACAACGAACACACAACAAGACAAAAGGTAAACCTAAGACAGGTACAATGTAGTAGAACTAGTTTGATTGTTTAATGTCGGGACAAGGTTGTTAATTCCAACGACTGGTAGCTATTGCTAATTGATGAGGTAAGTGACTCTGGAGAAATTTAAAATGCTTATATTTGATGTCCTGCTTGCAATTTTTGGTACGTTCTCGCATATTAGAAAATTCCGGACTACTCTATCCTGATACCGTTCGAGTACCTAACTCCCCGATGACAATTAAATCCTAATTTTAGTTGGTGATAAAGTCTCCATATTTCCCCACCTTACATTTGGGGTAAGTATACAATATACGACATTGGAAGACATCAGATTATGAACTTATCTTTATATCTGAAAAAAAAAACAATGAATGTAACGGGTTCTTATATGTATTGCTAATATATATATATATATATATATATATATATATATATATATATATATATATATATATATATATATATATATATATATATATATAGATCATATAATAATCTTTCTTGTGGCACCCATGGGGATGCAAAGGCCTCGACAAACTCACGCCACCACATACTGTATTGTCCTGGGCTAACTCCTCAAGATCTCCCCAAAACTCATCTACCTGCTTCCATTGTCATCCTTTGGCCTGCCTCTACCTCTTCTACCAAGGAAATCCACTCTGGTGTATCTCGTACTGTTCCCTGTCTTCTATACACATGGCCTAGCCACTTCCAGCATGAGAACCTAACATACTCATCGACCGGCTGTATCCCCATTACTTCTCTAATTCTGCTATTTGATATTCTGTCCATTCAATTAAATCTCATTATTCTTCTGAGCAACTTATTTTTAAATGCTAAGAATTTATTATCCGAAGTCACTGTATTGTACCATGACTCATGCCCATAAATCAAAAATACTCCTAACCATTACCTTATAAATTTTGGTTTTTATATGCACAGAAAAATTGCTATTATTCCAAATATTATCAAGCAATTCTACTGCCTGATGAGCCTTTTTAATCTTTCCATAAATTGTGTTCTCAGAGAACCATCCTTATCTAAATAAGTACCAAATATTTAAACTTGTCCACTTGCTTTACAAGCATGCCTGCAATTAGACAATACTGTGTATTTTCAATATTCATATTCATGATTTCAGTTTTTTCCACCATTAAAGGTAAACAAACTTTCATTCTTCACTCACTAGACAATCCAACAATTTCTGCATCTTTGCTGGTTTCTCGCAGATCAAAACCATTTCATTTTAGCATAATCCAAGTCAAGAAGTTTCATTTTCTCCCCAGAGTATACCTGCATCCGTTTCTCTTTTAAGCTTTCTCATAATGTCATCTACACCAATACAAACAACAGAGGAGACAGAATGTCACCTGAATCACACCAGACTTAATGGTTCAAAAGGATCACTCAAACGACCATTAAAATCATTTTATAAGTTGTGCCTCATGCATGTTCATAATAACCCTCAAAGCTTTTCTGGTTTTCCATAATGCCTCATATTTTTCCGTAGTCTGTCTTGAAATACTATCAAGGCCTTTTCAAAATCAACAAAACAAAGACTTGGAGAGTTTTCATTTCATTAGCTTGCTGCATTAAATGCCTAACTATGAAGACTGATCACTGAAACCCTGTCTTCTAAAACCAGCCTGTTCATCCCTCTGAATACCATCAACCACTGGCTCCAACCTATTCAACAATACTCTATCTGAAAATTTTTCAGGGTTGTGATGACAAAGTTACTCCCCTCCACAGCTGCTCAGATCTCCTTTCTTTGGGACTTTAAAATCACACCATTCTTCCAACCTGATGGCATTATCCCTGTCACCCATATCTCACTGAATATCTTCATGACAAATACTAATCTATCTTCCTCCACTTAAACATTTCTGGGAATAAACCATCCTCTCCTGGTACCTTATAATTCTTTAACTCTTTTATTGCCTTAACTGCTTCTTCTAGCCTGATCTCACCTTCATCAGTATTTCAATCTTCCTGAGCAGGCATATATATATATATATATATATATATATATATATATATATATATATATATATATATATATATATATATATATATATATATATGTGTGTGTGTGTGTGTGTGTGTGTGTGTGTGTGTGTGTGTGTGTGTGTGTGTGTGTGTGTAGATAGATAGATAGATAGATAAAAGGATGAGAATGGATGTTCTAATATTCGGATTCCATGGTGTTATGGTTTCATTGAGTCAAAATCAAAACAGGCCTTTTGTCTTGAAAAACTATTAACTAACAAATATCTTTATCTCTCCTCCACAGCATTAGTAAAAGGTGGTTCGTTTTACTAATATATACATATGAGGTAAAAGTGATTCCATAAGCCCAGCCATAAGTCCCTGACAAATACCAGGACTTTTGCCTCAGCGTAAGAGGAGAATAACATGTGTTAGGAACCACATCCCTAAATTCTTAGTGAATTTCACAGGAAAGGTAACAATTTCAAACCCTTCAGCAACAGAAAATGAAGAGGGCTGTGAAAAATATAGTGAATATATATGGGTTATGTGTTTGTATACAGTTAAACATTCTCCGTCATTCATTATATACATATATATATATATATATATATATATATATATATATATATATATATATATATATATATATATATATATATATATATATATATATTATTTTTTTTTTTTTTTTTATATATATATATATATTTATTTTGACGATCAGGGAAGCATTATCCAGAAAAAGGTAATCAATTACATTCCTTCATCTGCACATACGAAAGCATTGAAAATGTCAAACTTTCAAATTTCCACCAGGCTTCATAACTAAATATTTATCTTTGGCGCTTGAAAGTTTCCCAGTATCTTAAACTAGAGGTAACAACCTAACTTTGTTTTTTTTTTTCAAGTTACAAAGTAAAGTAAGGTTTGATGTCCATGATATTAATGAAGTTATTAGTGGTTTACAACAACAACAACAACAAAAAAGAATGACGAAAAATCTGATGATATTTTCAAAGGTTATAATTTTACTGTATAAGAGAACCTTAACCCCGCACCAATCTATTTCTTGATATTTATTCCGTTCGTACAATATATTTCGCATGCTAAATTCTGGCTTCAAATCATTTGGAAGACTCTTTGATAATGGAACAGTTCTTAGTCTTTGTGGGACCTGCATAAACGTAGCCGTAAGAAACGTTGAGAGAGAGAGTTTTCGTTAACCTTTGCAGAGTGATTGACTAACGAAACACAACGGTACACAAAGTCTTACAGAACGATGGAACATTCTGTAAAATATAGCACTTTGGTAAAAGGAAAATAATGATTCAAGTATTTCCATGTAGTAAATGGATGATGGTCTTTGTGTGCTTTCCACAATCCGCATTTAAATCTGCTTTTGTGATGGTGATTTTTTTTTTAATTCTTCAAATTTACGACTGCTGATGCATAAGACTCTCAAGGCAAAAACAAGTAAGTTTTAAAAATTATTTTCTAAACAATCTCTATTTTTCAAATCCGAGTAATAAAATATAAAAAAAAAATGTTTTTTCTGTTATGTTTCTAAGGGCAAAATTGGCTCATTTGAATATAAAAGACCTTGATGAGAGAAAATAACTTTAGATATCTGCATTATGAAATAGTAATATAGAAAGACATACACTGAGACGGCTTTTTTGTTTGTATCGACACACACACACACATTGATATAAAGTATATATTGCTATATTTATATATATATATGGCTATTTATATATATATATATATATATATATATATATATATATATATATATATATATATGTATGTATGTATGTATGTGTATGTGCATGCCTTTTGGAAAGTAATTGTCTTATTAATAAATTTTCCATTTCTTTTAATTTTATAATTACTGTGTCATATATATGCCTTGAAAACTAGCATCTGGCTTGCATTTTGTCGGAGTTACTAGCATTCAGTTAAAATTAAAGAACAGGACTCATTGATTAATATATACATATGAACGAATAAACTAATCATAATATTAGGCCATAAATCCAAGCTCTCTGGAACTTTCAGCCATTCAGCACCAGGCTTGTTGACAGTGAGATGAGGGCGTTAGAAAACTAAATGAACTGAAGCAGTAGAGGATTCACAGGCGAAAGCATAATAAAACCAGCACAGCGACGACAGAAGTAACATTATGGAGGATGGATAGGCAGGATGGAGGAAACCAACGAAGATGGATTTAAATTAAAACCTAAACATTGGGCGGATGAAGGGACCAAAGGACGCTACAAAGACCATTAAATTTTAGTAATGCCTACAGGACGTCACCAAGCTATTGTCACTGGTGGACTTCCCTAATGGGCTGATTGATAAATATGAATCACTGATTTCCTTACGCCTACTTATCTGTTTTTTTTTTTTTTTAATCTCTGTAAGCGTCGAAATTCATGATCTTTGGATTTTTTCCATCAATTAAAATATCTAATGTAACCAGTCATAGTTATACGATAAAAATTCATATGTTGAAGAAAACAAATCCGATTAATCTTTCAATAATTGTTACCATTTATACTTTATCTTAAATATTATTTATCATACAAAATCTTTGTATTTCCATTTCTGCTACAGATTTACCTTAGGGCTGATAACGCAACTTGTTATACTAAAACATATGTGGAATAAAATATAGCGCTGTTCCCACTGACTCTAATATTTGGGATTATAAATATCAGTACCTTTATTAGTGTTTTTGCTGTCAGTAAATACTTAAAATAGGTGAATTTTGTATTATAACATAATTTTTCTTCAGTATCAATGTTTGACTTGAGAAAACGAGATTCAGTGACATTTCTTTTAATTATGGCACTGCATGGAACAATGGACATTGTTTCACCTAAGTCGGCCGG